>NW_027523559.1:131399-255837 GCF_052094955.1 Ictidomys tridecemlineatus
GGTGTAGAAGGACTGTTGCAGAGAGCAGAGGTTGGAGATTGGGGTGCCGAAGGACTGTTGCAGAGAGCAGACGTTGGAGACTGAGGTGCAGAAGGACTGTTACAGAAAGCAGAGTTTTGAGAATGTTGTGCAAAAGGACTGATACAGAAAGCAGTGGTTGGAGACTGGGGTGCAGAAGGACCCTTACAGAGTACAGAGGTTGGAGACTGCGGTACAGAAGGACTGTTACAGAGAGCAGAGGTTGAAGACTGTTGTGAAGAAGGACTGTTACAGAGTGCAGAGTTTAAAGACTGGGTTGTAGAAGGATATTACAGAGAGCAGAGTTGGAAGAATGAGGTGCAGAAGGACTGTTACAGAGAGCAGATTTAGGAGACTGGCGTGCAGAAGGGTGGTTTCAGGGAGCAGAGTTTTTAGACTGTGGTTCAGAAGGACTGTTGCAGAGAGCAGATGTTCGAGACTGGGGTGCAGAAGAACTGTTGCAGAGAGGAGAGTTTGGAACCTGGGGTGCAGAAGTACTGTTATAGAGAGCAGAGTTTGGAGACTGGGTTGCTGAAGGATCTTACAGAGAGCAGTGGTTTGAGACTGGGGTGCAGAAGAATTGTGCAGAGAGCAGAGGTTTCAGACTGAGGTCCAGAAGGACGGTTACAAAAAGCAGACGTTGGATACTGAGGTGTAGAAGGACTGTCACACAGAGAAGAGTTTGGAGACTCAGGTGCAGAAGGACTGTTACAGGAAGCAGAGTTTGGAAATTGGGGTGCAGAAGGACTGTTATCGAGAGAAGAGGATGGAGACTGGGGTGCAGAAGGATTCTTACATAGAGCACAGGTTGGAGATGAGGTGCACACGAATAGATACAGAGAATAGAGGTTAGAGACTTGGGTTCAGACAGACTGATACAGAGAGCAGTGGTTGGAGACTGGGGTATGGAAGGACCCTTACAAAGAGCACAGGTTGGAGACTGCGGTACAGAAGGACTGTTACAGAGAGCAGATCTTGGAGTCTGGGGAGCAGAAGTACTGTTTCAGAGGACAGAGTTTGGAGACTGGGGTGGAGAAATAATGTTACAAAGAGCAGAGTCTGGAAACTGGAGTGCAGAAGGATATTACAGAGAGCAGAGGTTGGAGACTGTGTTGAAGAAGGACTGTTGCAGAGAGCAGACGTTGGAGACTGGGGTCCAGAGGGATCGTTTCAGAGAGCAGAGTTTGGAGACTGGGGTACAGAAGTACTGTTGCAGAGAACAGATGTTGGAGACTGGAGTGCAGAAGGACTGTTACATGGAGCAGAGGTTGGAGACTGAGGTGCAGAAGGACTTTTACAAAGAGCAGAGTTTGATGACTGGGGTGAAGAAGGACAGTCACAGAGAGCAGAGGTTGAAGACTGGGGTTCAGATGGATCTTATAGAGAGCAGAGTTTGGAGACTGGGGTGCAAAGGACTGTTGCAGAGAGCTGACGTTGGAGACTGGGGTGGAGAAGAATTGTTGCAGAGAAAAGAGGTTAGAGACTGGGGTGCAGAAGGCCTTTTACAGAGAGCAGAGGTTGTAGACTGTTGTGTAGAAGGACTGTTACAGAGTGCAGAGCTTAAAGACTGGGTTGCAGGAGGATCTTAGAGAGAG
The DNA here is from genome assembly GCF_052094955.1 of Ictidomys tridecemlineatus. Lineage (NCBI taxonomy): Eukaryota > Metazoa > Chordata > Mammalia > Rodentia > Sciuridae > Ictidomys > Ictidomys tridecemlineatus. The sequence goes on from NW_027523559.1 coordinate 133,013, forward strand.
CAGAGTTGGGAGACTGAAAAGCAGAAGGACTGTTACAGAGAGAAGAGGTAGGAGACTGGGGTGCAAAAGGGTCGTTGCAGAGAGCAGATGTTGGTAAGTAGGGTGCAGAACGACTTTTGTAGAGAGCAGAGGTTGGAGAATATGCTGCAGAAGTTCTGTTGCAGAAAGCAGAGTTTAGAGACTGAGGTTTGGAAGTTCTGCTACAGAGAGCAGAGGTTGGATACATTGGTGCAGAAGGATCTTACAGAGAGCATAATTTGGAGACTGTGGTGCAGAAAAATTGTTGCAGAGATAAGAGGTTGGAGACTGGGGTGCACTAGAATCATTGCAGAGAGCAGAGTTTGGAGACTGGGGTGCTGATGGATCATTGCAGAGAGCAGATTTTGGAGACTGGGGTGCAGAAGGCCTGCTACAGAGAGAAGACATTGGAGACTGGCGTGCAAAAGGCCTGTTATAGAGAGGAGAGGGTGGAGACAGAGGTGCAGGTGGACTGTTACATAGAGCAATGTTTTGAAACTGGGGTTCAGAAGGATCGTGTAGAGAGCAGAGGTATCAGACTGATGTGCAGAAGGACTGTTACAGAAAGTAGAGGTTGGAAATTGGGGTGCAGAAAGACCGTTACGGAGACCAGAGTTTGGAGACTGCGGTATAGAAAAACTGTTACAGAGAGAAGAGGTTGGAGACTGGGGTGCAGAAGGAATTTTACAGAGAGCACAGGTTGGAGACTGAGGTGAAGAAGAAGAGATACAGAGAGCTGAGGTTTGAGACTGAGGTTCAGAAGGACTGATACAGAAAGCAGTATTTGGAGACTGGTGTGCAGAATGCCCGTTACGGAGAGCAGTGGTTGGAGACTGCGGTACAGAAGAACTGTTACAGAGAGCAGATTTTGAAGACTGGGAGCAGAAGGACTGTTTCAGAGGAAAGAGGTTGGAGACTGGGGTGCTGCAGGACACTTGCACAAAGCAGAGGATAAAGACTGGGGAAGAGAATGAATGTTACAGAGAACAGAGTTTAGAATCTGGAGTGCAAAAGGATCTTACAGAGACCAGAATTTGGAGACTGTGGTGCAGAAGGACTGTTGCAGAGAGCAGTGATTGGAGACTGAAGTGCAGAAGTCCTGTTACATAGAGTAGAGGTTGGAGAATGGGGTGCATAAGGATCATTGAAAGAAGAAGAGCTTGGAGACAGGTGTGCAGAAGGATCTTACAGAGAGCAGAAGTTGGAGACTTAGGTGCAGAAGAACTCTTGTTAAGATCAGAGGTTGGAGACTGGGGTGCAGTAGGATCATTGCAGAGAGAAAAGGTTGGAGACTAGGGTGCAGAAGAAATGTTACAGAGAGCAGAGTTTGGAGACTGGGGTGCAAAAAGACTGTTACAGAGTGCAGAGTTTAAACACTGGGTGTCAGAAGGATCTTACGGATAGCAGAGTTGGGAGACTGAGGTTTAGAAGGACTGATACAGAGAGCAGAGGTGGGAGACTGGGGTACAGAAGGACTGTTGCAGAGAGAAGATGTTGGAGAGTGACGTGCGGAAGTCCTGTTACAGAGAGCAGAGGTTGGAGACTCGGAAGCAGAAAGACTGTTACAGAGAGCAGAGGTTGGATACTGGGGTACTTAAGGATCTTACAGAGAGAAGAATTTGGAGACTGAGGTGCAGGAGGACTGTTGCAGAGATCAGATGTAGGAGACTGGGTTGCAGTAGGATCACTGTTTAGAGCAGATGTTGGAGACTGGGGTGCACAAGTATCGTTGCAGAGAGCAGATTTTGGAGACTGGGGTGCAGAAGACCTGCTACAGAGAGAAGAGTTTGGAGACTGGCGTGTAGAAGGCCTGTTACAGAGAGGAAAGACTGGAGATTGGGGTGCAGAAGGACTGTTATAGAGAGCAGAGTTTGGAGACTTGGTTGCTGAAGAATCTTACAGAGAGCAGAGTTTCGAGACTGAGGTGCAGATGGACTGTTACAGAGAGCAGAGGTTGGAGACTGAGGTGTACAAAGACTGTTATAAAGACCAGAGTTTGGAGACTGAGGTGCAGAAGGACTGTTACAGAAAGCAGAGGTTGGAAATTGGGGTGCAGAAGGACACTTACTGAGACCAGAGTTTGGAGACTGTGGTATAGAAAAACTGTTACTGAGAGCATAGGTTGGAGACTGAGGTGCAGAATGATAGATACAGAGAGCAGAGGTTTGAGACTGAGTTTCAGAAGGACTAATACAGAAAGCAGAGTTTGAAGACTGGAGTGCTGAAGAACTGGTAAAGAGAGCAGAGGTTGGAGACTGTGGTGCAGCAGGACTGTTGCAGAGAGCAGAAGTTGGAGACTGGGATTCAGATGGATCTTACAGTGAGCAGAATTTGGAGACTGAGGTGCAGAAGGACTTTTGCAGAGATCAGAGTTTATCTGGGGAGCAGATAAATCGTTGGAGAGAGCAGATTTTTAAGACTGGGGTGCGGAAGGCCTGCTACAGAAAGAAGAGTTTTGGGATTGAGGTGCAAAAAGACTGTTACAGAAAGCAGAGTTTGGAAATTGGGGTGCAAAAGGACCATTAAAGAGATCAGAGTTTGGAGACTGCTGTATAGAAAAACTGTTACAGAGAGCAGAGTTTTGAGCATGGGGTGCAGAAGGACGGTTACAGAGAGCAGAGGTTGGATACTGGGGTGCTTAAGGATCTTACAGAGAGCAGTTCTTGGAGACTTTGGTGCAGAAGGATTGTTGCAGAGAGCAGATGTTGGAGACTGGGGTGAAGAAGGATCGTTGTAGAGAGCAGAAGTTTGAGACTGGGGTACAGAAGGACTGTTACAGAGAATAGAGGTTGGAGACTGGGGTGCAGAATGCCTGTTACAGAGAGAAAGGTTTGGAGAAAGGGTGCAGAAGGACTGTTACAGAGGGAAGAGTTTGCAGACTGGGTTGCAGAAAGATCGTACACAGAGAAGAGGTTAGATATTGAGGTGCAGAAGAATTGTTACTGAGAGCAGATTTTGGAGACTGGGGTAAAGAAGGACTGTTGCAGAAAGCAGAGGTTGGAGACTGTGGTGTAGAAGGACTGTTGGAGGGAGAAGAGTTTGGAGACTTGGGTGCAGAAGACATGTTGCAGAGAGCAGAGTTTGGAGACTGAGATGCAGAAGGACTGTTACAGAGATCACTGGTTGGAGACTGGGTTGCAGAAGCACTGATAGAGAAAGAAGAGGTTGGAGACTGTGGTGAAGAAGAAAAATTACAGAGAGCAGACTTTTAAAACCGCAGTACAAAATGCCTGTTACAGAGAGCAGAGGTTGGAGACTGGGGTTGAGAAGGATTATTTCAGAGAGCAGATATTGTAGACTGGGGTTCAGAAGAACTGTTGCAGAGATAAGTGGTTGGAGACTGGGGTGCAGAAGAACTGTCATGGAGAGCAGAGTTGGAGAGTGATGTGCAGAAATACTGATACAGAGAGCAGAGGTTTGAGATTGTGGTGCTGTAGAACCTTTAGAGAGAGCAGAGTTTGGAGACTGCAGTGCAGAAGGACTGTTACAGTTAGCATACGTTGGAGACTAGGGTACAGAAGGACTGTTCCAGAGAGAAGATGTTGGAAACTGTGGTTCAGAAGGACTGTTGCAGAGAACAGAGGTTAGAGAATTGGGTGTAGAAGGACTGTTGTAGAGAGCACATGTTGGAGACTTAGGTGCAGAAGGACTGTTACAGAGAGGAGAGTTTGGAGACTAGGGTGCAGAAGGATCTTACAGAGAGCAGAGGTTGGAGACAGGGGTGCAGAAGTACTGTTGCAGAGAGCAGAGGTTGGAGACTGAGGTGCAGAAGGACTGTTATAGAGAAGAGGTTTGAGATGGGGAGAAGAAGGACTGTTACTGAGAACACAAGTTGGAGACTCAGGTGCAGCAGTACCGCTGCAGAAAGCAGAGGTTGGAGACTGGGGTAGAGAAGAAATGTTACTGGGAGCAGAGTTTTGAAACTGTGGTTCAGAAGAATATTACACAGAGTAGAGGTTGGAGACAGGGGTGCAGAAGGAGTGTTGCATAGAGCAGATGTTGGAGACTGGGGTTCAGAAGGTTTGTTGCAGAGAGCAGACTTTGCATACTGGGGTGAAGAAGGATTTTTGCAGACAGCAGAGTTTAGAGACTGGGAAGCAGAATGACTGTTACAGAGAGTAGAGTTTGGAGACTGAGGTGCAGATGAATCGTTGCTTAGAGCAGAGATTGGAGATTGAGATGCAAAAGGACTGTTTCAGGGAGCAGAGGTTGGAGACTGAGGTGCAAAAGGACTGTTACAGAGATTAGAGGTTGGAGATTGTCGTGCAAAAGTCCTGTTACAGAGAGCAGAGATCAGAGACTAGGGTGCAGAAGAACTGTTACAGAGACTGGGTTGCAGAAGGCCTTTTATAGAGTGCAGAGTTTAAAGAGTGCAGTGCAGAAGTCCTGTTACAGGGAGCAGAGTTTGGGGACTGGTGTGCAGAAGCACTGTTACAGATAGCACAGTTTCGAGACAGGGTTTCAGAAGAATCTTACAGAGAGCATTTTGGAGACTGAGTTTCAGAAGGACAGTTTCAGAGAGCAATGGTTGGAAACTGAGGTCCAGAAGGATTGTTACAGAGATCAGAGTGTGGAGACTGGGCAGAAGAATGAGTGTTACAGAGAGAAGAGTTTGGAGATTGGGGTGCAGTAGAACTGTTACCTGGATCAGAGGTTGGAGACTGGGGTGCAGAAGGACTGTTGCAGAGAGCAGAGTTTGGAGAGTGAGGTGCAGAAGGACTGTTACAAAAAGCAGAGGTTGGAAACTGTGGTGCAGAAACCATTGCAGAGAGCAGAAATTGGAACCTGGGGAGAAGAACGATCGTTGCAGAGAACAGATGTTGAAGACTGGTGTGCAGAAGGACTGTTACAGAGAGCAGAGGTCGGAGACTGAGGAGCAGAAGGACCGTTACAGATTGCAGAACTTCGAGACTGAGGTGGAGAAGTTTTTTTACCGAGAAGAAAGGTTGGAGACTGGTGTGCAAAAAGATTCTTACAGAGAGCAGAGTATGGAGACTGGGGTGCAGAAGAAGTTTCACAGAGTGCAGAGTTTGGAGATTGGGGTTCAGAAGAACTGTTACAGAGAGCAGAGCTTGGAGACTGGGGTGCAGAAGGAGTGTTGCAGAGAGCAGAGTTTGGAGACTGTGGTGAAGAAAAATCGATGCAGAGAGCAGAGGTTGAAGACTGAGGTTCAGAAGGATTGCTACAGAGAGCAGAGGTTGGGGACTGGGATGGAGCAGGACAGTTTCAGAGTGCACTGTTTTGTTACTGGGGTGAAGAAGGACTGTAGCAGAGAGCAGAGGTTGGAGACTGGGGTGCAGAAGGATTGTTGCAGAGAGCAGAGTTTGGAGACTGGAGTGTAGAAGGACTGTTGCAGATAGAAGAGTTTTGAGACTGGGGTGCAGAAGAACTGTAGAAAAGAGCAGAGGTTGGAGACTGAGGTGAATAAGGACTGTTACAGAGAACAGAGTTTATAGACAAGGTTGCAGAAGGATCTTACAGAGAGCAGAGATTGTAGACCGAAATGCAGCAGGACTGTTATAGAGAGCAGAGGTTGGAGACTGGGGTGTAAAAGAAATGATGTAGAGACCAGAGGTTGGAGACTGGGGTGCTGAAGGATCGTTGGGGCGATCAGAGTATGGAGACTGGGGTGTAGAAGGACTGTTGCAGATAGCAGAGTTTGGAGACTGGGGTGTAGAATACTGTTGCAGAGAGCAGACGTTGGAGACTGGGGTGCAGAAGGATTGTTATACAGAAAAGAGTTCAGAGACTGGGGTGTAAAAGTCCTGTCACGGAGAGCAGAGTTCGGAGAAGGGGTGCAGAAGTACTTTTACAAAAACGAAATTAAAATCTTTCACGATAAACAAAAGCTAAAAGAATTTGCAGCAAGAAAACCAGAACTGCAAAGCATTCTGAGCAATATACTACAAGAAGAGGAATTGAAAAATAGTGCCCAAAACTAACAACAAGAGGTATCTCAGTAAAGGAGGAGGAAAATAACCAAAAAAGTAAAACTAGCCAAACTAAAATAAATAAATAAAGAAGCATGACTGAAAGTACAAATCATATCTCAATTGTAACTTTAAATGTTAATGGCCTAAACTCACCAATCAAGAGACATAGGCTAGCAACCTGGATCAAAAAAAAAAAAACAAATCCAACAATATGCTGCCTTCAGGAGACTCATATGATAGGTAAAGACATACACAGGCTGAAGGTAAAAGGTTGGGAAAAATCATACCACTCACATGGCCCTCGGAAGCAAGCAGGAGTGGCCATACTCATATCAAATAAAACCAACTTCAAACCTAAGTTAATTAAGAAGGATAAAGAAGGACACTATATACTGTTAAAAGGGACCATCCACCAACAAGACATAACAATTATCAATTTGTATGCACCAAACAATGGAGCTGCAATCTACATAAAACAAACGCTCCTCAAGTTCAAGAGTCAAATAGACCATAACACAATAAATACGGGTGACTTAAACACACCACTCTCGCCATTAGACAGATCCTCTAGACAAAAACTGAATAAAGAAACTATAGAATTCAACAGCACAATCAATGACCTAGACCTAACTGACATATATAGAATATACCAACCATCATCAAGTGGATACACATTCTTCTCAGCAGCACATAGATCCTACTCAAAAATAGACCATATATTATGCCATAAGGCAAATCTTAGTAAATATAAAAGTGTGGAGATAATACCATGCACCATATCTGACCATAATGGAATGAAATTGGAAATCAATGATAAAAAAAGGAAGGAAAAATCCTACACCACATGGAAAATGAACAATATGTTATTGAATGATCAATGGGTTACAGAAGACATAAAGGAAGAGATAAAAAAAAATTCTTAGAGTCAAATGATAATACAGACACAACATACCGGAATCTATGGGACACAATGAAAGCAGTTTTAAGAGGGAAATTCATATCCTGGAGTTCTTTCATCAAAAAAAGAAAAAACCAACAAATAAAGGAACTCACACTACACCTCAAAAACCTAGAAAAGGAAGAACAAAACAACAGCAATTGTAGTAGAAGACAAGAAATAATTAAAATTAGAGCAGAAATAAACGAAATTGAAACAAAAAAAACCATTGAAAAAATTGATAAAACTAAAAGTTGGTTCTTTGAAAAAATAAATAAGATAGACAAGCCCTTAGCTATGCTAACAAATAGAAGAAGAGAGAGAACTCAAATTACTAATATACGGGATGAAAAAGGCAATATCACAACAGACACTACAGAAATACAGAAGATAATTAGAAAGTATTTTGAAACCCTATATTCTAATAAAATAGAAGTTAGCGAAGATATCGATAAATTTCTTAAGGCATATGATTTGCCGAGATTGAGACAGGAAGACACACACAATTTAAACAGACCAATAACAAAGGAAGAAATAGAAGAAGCCATCAAAAGACTACCAACAAAGAAAAGCCCTGGACCTGATGGGTATACAGCGGAGTTCTACAAAACCTTCAAAGAAGAACTAATACCAATACTTTTCAAACTATTTCAAGAAATAGAAAAAGAAGGAGCTCTTCCAAATTTATTCTATGAGGCCAACATCACCCTGATCCCAAAACCAGACAAAGACACTTCAAAGAAAGAAAACTACAGACCAATATCTCTAATGAACTTGGATGCAAAAATTCTCAATAAAATTCTGGCGAACCGAATACAAAAACATATCAGAAAACTTGTGCACCATGATCAAGTAGGATTCATCCCTGGAATGCAAGGCTGGTTCAATATACGGAAATCAATACATGCTATTCACCACATCAATAGGCTTAAAGACCAGAACCATATGATCATCTCGATAGATGCAGAAAAAGCATTTGACAAAATACAACATCCCTTTATGTTCAAAACATTAGAAAAACTAGGGATAACAGGAACTTACCTCAACATTGTAAAAGCTATATATGCTAAATTTCAGGGTAGCATCATCCTAAATGGAGAAAAACTGAAGGCATTCCCTCTAAAATCTGGAACAAGACAGAGATGTCCTCTATCACCACTTCTATTCAATTTAGTTCTCAAAGTACTAGCCAGAGCAATTAGACAGACAAAAGAAATTAAAGGCATAAAAATAGGAAAAGAAGAAATTAAATTATCGCTATTTGCAGATGACATGATAATTTACTTAACAGACCCCAAAAGGATCTACAAAGAAACTGCTTGTTAATAAATGAATTCAGCAAAGTGGCAGGATATAAAATCAACACGCACAAATCAAAGGCATTCCTGTATATCAGCAACAAAACCTCTGAAATGGAAATAAGGAAAATCACTCCATTCACAATATCCTCAAAGAAAATAAGATACTTGGGAATCAACCTAACAAAAGAGGTGAAAGATTTATACAATGAAAACTACAGAACCCTAAAGAGAGAGATAGAAGAAGATCTCAGAAGATGGAAAAATGTACCCTGTTCATGGATAGGCAGAAGTAACATCATCAAAATGGCGATATTACCCAAAGTTCTTTACAGGTTTAATGCGATGCCAATAAGAATCCCAAAGATATTTCTTGTAGAAATAGACAAAGCAATCATGAAATTCATATGGGAAAACAAAAGACCCAGAATAGCGAAAGCAATTCTAAGCAGGAAGTGTGAATCTGGAGGTATAGCGATACCAGAGCTCAAACTGTACTACAAAGCAATAGTAACAAAAACAGCATGGTACTGGTACCAAAACAGGCAGGTGAACCAATGGTACAGAATAGAGGACACAGAGACTAATCCACAAAGTTACAACTATCTTATATTTGATAAAGGGGCTAAAAACATGCAATGGAGGAAGGATAGCATCTTCAACAAATGGTGTTGGGAAAATTGGAAATCCATATGCAACAAAATGAAATTGAATCCCTTTCTCTCGCCAGCCACAAAAGTTAACTCAAAATGGATCAAGGAGCTAGATATCAAAACAGAGACACTGCGTCTGATAGAAGGAAAAGTTGGCTACGATCTACATATTGTGGGGTCGGGCTCCAAATTCCTTAAGAGAACGCCCGTAGCCCAAGAGTTAATAACAAGAATAAAGAAATGGAACCTACTTAAACTAAAAAGTTTTTCTCAGCAAGAGAAACAGTAAAAGAGGTAAATAGAGAGCCTACATCCTGTGAACAAATTTTTACCCCTCACACCTCAGATAGAGCCCTAATATCCAGAATGTACAAAGAACTCAAAAAATTAAACAATAAGAAAACAAATAATCCAATCAACAAATGGTCCAAGGACCTGAACAGACACTTCTCAGAGGAGGACATACAATCAATTCACAAGCACATGAGAAAATGCTCACCATCTCTAGCAATCAGAGAAATGCAAATCAAAACCACCCTAAGATACCATTTCACTCCTGTAAGATTGGCAGCCATTATGAAGTCAAACAACAATAAGTGTTGGCGAGGATGTGGGGAAAAGGGCACACTTGTTCACTGCTGGTGAGACTGCAAAATGGTGAGGCCAATTTGGAAAGCAGTATGGAGATTCCTGGGAAAGCTGGGAATGGATCCACCATTTGACCCAGCTATTGTCCTTCTTGGACTATTCCCTGAGGACCTTAAAAGAGCGCACTCTACAAATACGGCCACATCAATGATTATAGCAGCACAATTCACAATAGCTAGACTGTGGAACCAATCTAGATGCCCTTCAATAGATGAGTGGATAAAAAAATCGTGGCAGCTATACACAATGGAGTATTATGAAGCACTAAGAAACGAAAAAATCATAGAATTTGCAGGGAAATGGAGGGCATTAGAGCAGATTATGCTAAGTGAAGCTAGCCAAGCCCTAAAAAACAAATGTCAAATGTCTTCTTTGATATAAAGAGAGCCACTAAGAATAGAACAGGAAGGAAGAGCATGAGGAAAAGACTAACAGTAAACTAAGACGAATGGGGGGAGAGAAAGGAAGAGAGAAGGGAAAACATATGGAAATGGTAGGAGACCTTCAGTGATACACAAAATTATAAGAGGTTATGAGGGGCAAGGGGTGGGGGGAAAAAGGGGAGAGAATTGAACAACAGCAGAGGAGGTAGAGAGGGAAGATGGGAGGGGAGGGGAGGGGAGGGGGGATAGTAGGGGATAGGAAAGGTAGCAGAATACAACAGTCACTAATATGCCATTATGTAAAAATGTGAGTATGTAACAGAAGTGAGTCTGTATTATGTATTTGGGGAGTTCAAAACCCAATTGAGTCGAATGTATGAAAGATGATATGTCTTCAGCTCTGTAATGTTTCGAACAATCAATAAAAAAAAAAGTAGAGTTCGGAGAATGAGGTCCAGAAGGATCCTTATAGAGAGCGGAGGTTAGAGACTAGGTTGCAGAGGGACTGCTGCAGAGAGCAGAGGCTTGACATGGGGTGTAGAAGAACTGATGCCGAGAGCACAGGTTTGAGATTTGTGTGCAGGAGCACTGTTGCAGAGAGTAGAGTTTGGAGACTGCTTTTCAGTAGGACTGTTACAGAGGCAGAGTTTGGAGACTTTGGTGCAAAAGGACTGTTGCAAAGAGCAGATATTGGAGACTGGGTTGCAGAAGGACTGTTGCAGAGAGAAGAGTTTGTAGACTGAGGTGCAGAAGGACTGTTACAGAGAGCAGAGGTTGGAGATTGGGGTGCAGATGGACTGATACAGAAAGCAGAGTTTGGAGACTCTGGTGCAGAAGGACTGTTGCAGACAGCAGAGTTTGGAGAATGGAGTGCAAAAGGCCTGTTACATAGAGCAGAGGTTGGAGCCTGGGGTGCAGAAGGACTGTTACAAACAGCAGAGTTTGGAGACAGGGTTGCAGAAGGATCTTACAGAGAGAAGATTTTGGAGACTGTGGTACAGCAGGACTGTTATAGAGAGAAGAGGTTGAAGACTGAGGAGCAGAATTATCGTGGCAGAGAACAGAGTTTTCAGACTGAGGTGCAGAAGGACTGTTGCAGAGAGCAGATATTGGAGACTGGGGTGCAGAAGGACTGTTGCAGAGAGCAGAGATTGGAGACTGGGGTTCAGATGGATCGTTGTAGGGAGCAGAGGTTTGAGACCAGCGTGCAGAAGGACTGTTACAGAGAACAGAGGTTGGAGAAGGTATCCAGGAAGACTGTTCCAGAGGGCAGAGTTTACAGTCTGGGTTGCAGAAGGATGTTACAAAGAGAATATGTTGAAGACTGAGGTGCATAAGGACTGTTGCAGAGAATAGAGTTTAGAGACTGAGGTTCAGAAAGACCGTTGTAGAGAGCAGTGTTTGGAGACTGAGGTGCAGAAAGATTGTTACAGAGAGCAGAGTTTGGAGACTGGGGTGCAGAAGGACTGTTGCAGATAGCAGAGTTTGGATATGAGGTGAAGAAGAACTGTTACAGAGAGCAGAGATTGTAGACTGGGGTGTAGAAAGACTGATACAGAAAGAAGATTTTGGAGACTGGGGTGACAGAAGGACCATTGCAGAGAGAAGAGTTTGGAGACTGCGGTACAGAAGGATTGTAACAGAGAGCAGATGTTTTAGACTAGGGTGCAGAATAACTATTGTAGAGATCAGAGTTTGAAGACTGGGGTGCAGAAGGACCATTGCAGAAAGCAGAGGTTGGAGACTGGGTTTCAGAAGGATCTTACAGAGAGCTGAGTTTGGACACTTAGGTGCATAAGGACTGTTGCAGAGAGTTTGACGACTGGGGTGCAGAATGAGTTTTTAAAGAACAGAGTTTTGAGAATGAGGTCAGAAGGACTGTTACAGAGAGCAGAGTTTTTAGACAAGGTTGCAGAAGGATCTTATAGAGAGCAGAGATTGTAGACCGAGGTGCAGCAGGACTGTTACAGAGCTTAGAGGTTGGAGACTGGGGTGCAGAAGGATTGTTATAGAGAACAGACTTTGGAGACTGGGGTGCAGAACGCCTGTTACGGAGAGGAGAGTTGGGAGAAGGCATGCAGAAGGACTGTTACAGAGGGCAGTGTTTGGAGACTGGGTTGCAGAACGAACTTACAAAGAGCAGATGTTGGAGAGTGAGGTGCAGAAGGACTGTTACAGAGAGTAGAGGTTGGATACTGAGGCTCAGAATGATTGTCACAGAGAGCAGAATCTGAATACTGGGGTGTAGAAGGCCTGTTACAGAAAGCAGAGGTTGGAGACTGGGGTGCAGAAGGGCTGTTACAGAGAACAGAGTTTGGAGACTGGGTTGCAGAAGGATCTTACGTAGAGCAGAGTTTGGAGTCTGAGGTGCAGAAGGACTGTTACGTAGAGCAGAGTTTGGAGACTGGGATGCAGAAAGATCGTTGCAGAGAGCAGATGTTGGACACTGGGGTGCAGAAGGACTGTTACACAGAGCAGAGGTTGAAGACTGAGGTTAAAAAGGACTGTTACAGAGAGCAGATGTGGGAGACAGGCATACAGGACTGATACAGAGAAGAAGTTGAAGACACAGGTGCAGAAGTACCGTTGCAGAGAGCAGAGGTTAGAGACTGAGGTGCAAAAGGATTGTTACAGAGAGCAGAATTTGGAGACTGGGGACTAGAAGAACTGTAGCAGAGAGGAGAGGTTTGAGACTAAGGTGCAGAGGGAGAGTTACTCAGAGCACAGGTTGGAGACTGGGGTGCAGAAGGACTGTTACAGAAAGCAGAGGTTGGAGACTCGGGTGTAGAAGTACCATTACACAGAGAAGAGGTTGGAAAATGCAGTACAGAAGGACTGTTATAGAGAGCAGAGTTTGGAGACTGGATGGAGAAGTACTGTTGCAGACAGCAAATGTTGGAGACTGGAGTGCAAAAAAACTTTGCAGAGAGCAGAGGATGAAGACTGGGATGCAGAAGGACTTTTGCAGAAAGCAGAAGTTGCAGACTGAGTTGCAGAAGGACTGTAACAGAGGGCAGAGTTTTGAGACTGTGGTGCAAAAAGACTGATACAGAAAGCAGAGGTTGGATACTGGGGTGCATAAGGACCCTTACAGAGAAGAGCAGTTGAAAACTGCAGTACAGAAAGACTGTTACTGAGAGCAGAGTTTAGAGACTGGGGTGTAAAAGAACTGATGTAGAGACCAGAGGTTGGAGCCTGGGGTGCTGAAGGATCGTTGGGGCGATCAGAGTATGAAGACTGAGGTGTAGAAGGACTGTTGCAGAGAGCAGAGTTTGGAGACTGGGGTGTAGAATACTGTTGCAGAGAGCAGACGTTGGAGACTGGGGTGCAGAAGGATTGTTATACAGAAAAGAGGTCGGAGACTGGGGTGTAGAAGTCCTGTCACGGAGAGCAGAGTTCGGAGAAGGGGTGCAGAAGTACTTTTACAAAAAGTAGAGTTTGGAGAATGAGGTCCAGAAGGATCGTTATTGAGAGCGGAGTTTAGAGAGTGGGTTGCAGAGGGACTGCTTCAGAGAGCAGAGGCTTGACATGGGGTGTAGAAGAACTGTTGCGGAGAGCACAGTTTTGAGATTTGAGTGCAGAAGCACTGTTGCAGAGAGTAGAGGTTGGAGACTGCCTTTCAGTAGGACTGTTACAGAGGCAGAGTTTGGCGACTTTGGTGAAGAAGGACTGTTGCAGACAGCAGAGTTTGGAGAATGGAGTGCAAAAGGCCTGTTACACAGAGCAGAGTTTGGAGCCTGGGGTGCAGAAGGACTGTTACAATCAGCAGAGTTTGGAGACAGGGTTGCAGAAGGATCTTACAGAGAGAAGATTTTGGAGACTGTGGTACAGCAGGACTGTTATAGAGAGAAGAGGTTGGAGACTGGGGTGCAGAATTATTGTTGCAGAGAACAGAGTTTTCAGACTGAGGTGCAGAAGGACTGTTGCAGAGAGCAGATATTGGAGACTGGGGTGCAGAAGGACTGATGCAGAGAGCAGAGATTAGAGACTGGGGTGCAGAAAGATCGTTGTAGCGAGCAGAGGTTTCAGAATGGCGTGCAGATGGACTGTTACAGAGAACAGAGGTTGGAGAAGGTGTGAAGAAGGACTGTTCCAGAGGGCAGAGTTTACAGACTGGGTTGCAGAAGGATCTTACAGAGAGAATATGTTGGCGACTGAGGTGCAGAAGGACTGTTACAGAGAGTAGAGTTTAGAGACTGAGGTTCAGAAAGACCATTGTAGAGAGCAGTGTTTGGAGACTGAGGTGCAGAAAGATTGTTACGGAGAGCAGAGTTTGGAGACTGGGGTGCAGAAGGACTGTTGCAGATAGCAGAGTTTGGAGACTGGGGTTCAGAAGGATTGTTGCAGATAGTAGAGTTTGGATATGATGTGCAGAAGAACTGTTACAGAGAGCAGAGATTTAGACTGGGGTGTAGAAAGACTGATACAGAAAGAAGAGGTTGAAGACTGGGGTGCAGAAGCACCGTTACAGAGAGAAGAGTTTGGAGACTGCGGTACAGAAGGATTGTAACAGAGAGCAGATGTTTTAGACTGGGGTGCAGAATAACTATTGTAGAGATCAGAGTTTGAAGACTGGGGTGCAGAAGGACCATTGCAGAAAGCAGAGGGTGGAGACTGGGTTTCAGAAGGATCTTACAGAGAGCTGAGTTTGGACACTGAGGTGCATAAGGACTGTTGCAGAGAGGTTGGCGACTGGTGTGCAGAATGAGTGTTGAAAGAACAGAGTTTTGAGAATGAGGTGCAATATGTCTGTTAAAGAGAACAGAGTTTTCAGACAAGGTTGCAGAAGGATCTTACAGAGAGCAGAGATTGTAGACCGAGGTGCAGCAGGACTGTTACAGAGCACAGAGGTTGGAGACTGGGGTGCAGAAGGATTGTTATAGAGAACAGACTTTGGAGACTGGGGTGCAGAAGGCCTGTTACGGAGAGGAGAGTTGGGAGAAGGCATGCAGAAGTACTGTTACAGAGGGCAGTGTTTGGAGACTGGGTTGCAGAACGAACTTACAAAGAGCAGATGTTGGAGAGTGAGGTGCCGAAGGACTGTTACAGAGAGTAGAGGTTGGATACTGAGGCTCAGAAGAATTGTCACAGAGAGCAGAGTCTGGATACTGGGGTGCAGAAGGCCTGTTACAGAGAGCAGAGGTTGGAGACTGGGGTGCAGAAGGGCTGTTACAGAGAACAGAGTTTGGAGACTGGGTTGCAGAAGGATCTTACGTAGAGCACAGTTTGGAGTCCTAGGTGCAGAAGGACTGTTACATAGAGCAGAGTTTGGAGACTTGGATGCAGAACGATCGTTGCAGAGAGCAGATGTTGGACACTGGGGTGCAGAAGGTCTGTTACACAGAGCAGAGGTTGAAGACTGAGGTTAAGAAGGACTGTTACAGAGAGCAGATGTTGGAGACAGGCATACAGGACTGATACAGAGAAGAAGTTGAAGATTCAGGTGCAGAAAGACCATTGCAGTGAGCAGAGGTTCGAGACTGAGGTGCAGAAGGATTGTTACAGAGAGCAGAGTATGGAGACTGGGGTCTAGAATAACTGTAGCAGAGAGCAGAAGTTTGAAACCAAGGTGCAGAGGGACAGTTACTCAGAGCACAGGTTGGAGACTGGGGTGCAGAAGGACTGTTACAGAAAGCAGAGGTTGGAGACTCGGGTGTAGAAGTACCATTACACAGAGCAGAGGTTGGAAAATGCAATACAGAAGGACTGTTATAGAGAGCAGAGTTTGGAGACTGGGTGGAGAAATACTGTTGCAGACAGCAAATGTTGGAGACTGGGGTGCAAAAGGACTTTTGAAGAGAGCAGAGGATGGAGACTGGGATGCAGAAGGACTTCTGCAGAGAGCAGAGGTTGCAGACTGAGTTGCAGAAAGAGTGTAACAGAGGGCAGAGTTTTAAGACTGTGGTGCAAAAAGACTGATACAGAAAGCAGAGGTTGGATACTGGGGTGCATAAGAACCTTTACAGAGAAGAGCATTTGGAGACTGCAGTATAGAAGAACTGTTACTGAGAGAAGAGTTTGGAGACTGGGGTGTAAAAGAACTGATGTAGAGACCAGAGGTTGGAGACTGGGGTGCTGAAGGATTGTTGGGGCGATCAGAGTATGGAGACTGGGGTGTAGAAGGACTGTTGCAAAGAGCAGAGTTTGGAAACTGGGGTGTAGAATACTGTTGCAGAGAGAAGACGTTGGTGACTGGGGTGCAGAAGGATTGTTATACAGAAAAGAGGTCGGAGACTGGGGTGTAGAAGTCCTGTCACGGAGAGCAGAGTTCGGAGAAGGGGTGCAGAAGTACTTTTACAAAAAGTAGAGTTTGGAGAATGAGGTCCAGAAGGATCATTATAGAAAGCGGAGGTTGGAGACTGGGTTGCAGAGGGACTGCTGCAGAGAGCAGAGGCTTGACATGGGGTGGAGAAGAACTGTTGCAGAGAGCACAGGATTGAGATTTGTGTGCAGAAGCACTGTTGCAGAGAGTAGAGGTTGGAGACTGCCTTTCAGTAGGACTGTTACAGAGGCAGAGTTTGGAGATTTTGGTGCAGAAGGACTGTTGCAAAGAGCAGATATTGGAGACTGGGTTGCAGAAGGACTTTTACTGAGAGCAGAGGTTGAAGACTGGGGTGTAAAAGATCTGATGTAGAGACCAGAGGTTGGAGACTGGGGTGCTGAAGGATTTTTGGGGCGATCAGATTATGGAGACTGGGGTGTAGAAGGACTATTGCAGAGAGCAGAGTTTGGAGACTGGGGAGTAGAATACTGTTGCAGAGAGCAGACGTTGTAGACTGGGGTGCAGAAGAACTCCTATAGAGAGCAGAGTTTTTAGACAAGGTTGCAAAAGGATCTTACAAAGAGCAGAAGTTGTAAACTGAGGTCTAGCAGGACTGTTACAGAGAGCAGAAGTTGGACACTGGGGTGCAGAAGGATCGTTGTAGAGACCAAAATTTTGAGACTTAGGTGCACGAGGACTGTTATAAAGAACAGAAGTTGGAGACCTGGGTGCAGAAGGCCTCTTACAGACAGCAGAGTTTTTACGAGAGGTTCAGAAGTACATTTACAGAGAGTAGTTTTTGGAGACTGAGGTGCAGAAGGACCGTTGCAGAGAGCAGAGGTTGAAGACTGAGGTGCAGGAAAATTGTTACAGAGAGCAGATGTTGGAGACTGGGTTGCAGAGGGACTGTTTCAGAGGCAGAGGTTGGAGATTTGGAGCAGAAAGCCTGTTGCAGAAAGCAGATGTTGGAGATTTGGGTGCAGAAGGACTGTTGCAGAGAGCAGAGTTTGTAGACTGAGGTGCAGAAAGACTCCTAGAGAGAGGAGATGTTGGAAATTGTGGTGTATATGGCGTGATACAGTAAGCAGAGTTTGCAGACAGAGGTGTAGACGGACTGTTGCAGAGAGCAGAGTTTGTAGACTGAGGTGAAAAAGCACTATTACAGAGAACAGAGGTTGGAGAATGGGGTGCAAAAGGCCTGTTACAGAGAGCACAGGTTGGAGACGGGGTGAAGAAGGACTGTTGCAGAGAAGAGAGTTTTCAGACTGAGGTGCAGAAGGACTACTGCAGAGAGCACATGTTGGAAACTGGGGTGCCGAAGGACTGTTGCAGAGAGCAGAGTTTGGAGACTGGGGTGCAGAAGGATCGTTGTAGAGAGCAGTGGTTGGAGACTGGGTGAAGAAGGATTGTTATACAGAAAAGAGGTCGGAGACTGGGGTGTAGAAGGCCTGTCATGGAGAGCAGAGTTTGGAGAAGGGGTGCAGAAGTACTTTTACAAAAAGTAGAGTTCGGAGAATGAGGTCCAGAAGGATCGTCATAGAGAGCGGAGGTTGGAGACTGGGTTGCAGAGGGATTGTTTCAGAGAGCAGAGGCTTGACATGGGGTGTAGAAGAACTGATGCAAAGAGCACAGGTTTGAGATTTGTGTGCAGAAGCACTGTTGCAGAGAGTAGAGGTTGGAGACTGCCTTTCAGTAGGACTGTTACAGAGGCAGAGTTTGGCGACTTTGGTGCAGAAGGACTGTTGCAGAGAGCAGATATTGGAGACTGGGTTGCAGAAGGACTGTTGCAGAGAGAAGAGTTTGTAGACTGAGGTGCAGAAGGACTGTTACAGAGAGCAGAGGTTGGAGATTGGGTTGCAGATGGACTGATACAGAAAGCAGAGTTTGGAGACTCCGGTGCAGAAGGACTGTTGCAGACAGCAGACTTTGGAGACAGGGTTGCAGAAGGATCTTACAGAGAGAAGATTTTGAAGACTGTGGTACAGCAGGACTGTTATAGAGAGAAGAGGTTGGAGACTGGGGTGCAGAATTATCGTTGCAGAGAACAGAGTTTTCAGACTGAGGTGCAGAAGGACTGTTACAGAGAGCAGAGGTTGGAGATTGGGGTTCAGATGGACTGATACAGAAAGCAGAGTTTGGAGACTCCGGTGCAGAAGGACTGTTGCAGACAGCAGAGTTTGAAGCATGGAGTGCAAAAGGCCTGTTACACAGAGCAGAGTTTGGAGCCTGGGGTGCAGAAGGACTGTTACAAACAGCAGAGTTTGGAGACAGGGTTGCAGAAGGATCTTACAGAGAGAAGATTTTGGAGACTGTGGTACAGCAGGACTGTTATAGAGAGAAGAGGTTGGAGACTGGGGTGCAAAATTATCGTTGCAGAGAACAGAGTTTTCAGACTGAGGTGCAGAAGGACTGTTACAGAGAGCAGATGTTGGAGACTGGGGTGCAGAAGGATCGTTTTAGCTAGCAGAGGTTTGAGAGCGGCGTGCAGAAGGACTGTTATAGAGAACAGAGGTTGGAGAAGGTGTGAAGAAGGACTGTTCCAGAGGGCAGAGTTTACAGACTGGGTTGCAGAAGGATCTTACAGAGAGAATATGTTGGAGACTGAGGTGCAGAAGGACTGTTACAGAGAGTAGAGTTTAGAGACTGAGGTTCAGAAAGACCGTTGTAGAGAGCAGTGTTTGGAGACTGAGGTGCAGAAAGATTATTAAAGAGAGCAGAGTTTGGAGACTGGGGTGCAGAAGGACTGTTGCAGATAGCAGAGTTTGGAGACTGGGGTGCAGAAAAATGGTTGCAGATAGCAGAGTTTGGAGATTGGGTTGTTGAGGGACTGTTGCAGTAAGCAGAGGTTTGATACTTGGGTGCAGAAGGACTGTGACAGAGAGCAGAGTTTGGAGACTTAGGTGCAGAAGGACTTTTAAAGAGAGATGAGGTTGGAGACTGGGGTGCAGAAGGACTAATACAGAAAGCAGAGGTTGAAGACTGGCTAGCAGAAGGAGCATTACAGAGAGCAGATTTTGGAGACTGCACTACAAGAGGACTGTTACAGAGAGCAGAGTTTGGAGATTGGTGTGGAGAAGGACTGTTACAGAATGCAGACCTTGGAGTCTGGGGTGCAGTAGAACTGTTGCAGAGAGCATAATTTGGAGACTGGGGTGCAGAAGAACTGTTGCAGAGAGCAGAGGTTGGAGAAGGTGTGCAGAAGGACTCTTCCAGAGGGCAGAGTTTACAGACTGGGTTGCAGAAGGATCTTACAGAGAGAATATGTTGGAGACTGACGTGCAGAAGGACTGTTAGAGAGAGTAGAGTTTAGAGACTGAGGTTCAGAAAGATCGTTGTAGAGAGCAGTGTTTGGAGACTGAGGTGCAGAAAGATTGTTACAGATAGCAGAGTTTGGAGACTGGGGTGCAGAAGGACTGTTGCAGATACCAGCGTTTGTAGACAGGGGTGCAGAAGGACTGTTGCAGATAGCAGAGTTTGGAAACTGCGTTGTAGAAAGACTGTTTCAGAAAGCAGAGTTCGGAGACTGCGGTGCAGAAGGATTGTTACAGAAAGCACATTTTGTAGACTGGGGTGCAGAAAGATCTTTGCAGAGAGCAGAGGTTTCAGACTGAGGCTTAGAAGGACTGTTACAGAGAGCAGAGTTTTGAATCTGAGGTGCAGAAAGACTGTTACAGAAAGCAGAGGTTGGCAATTGGGGTTCAGAAAGACAGTTATAGAGAGAAGAGGTTGGAGACTGCGGTACAGAAAAACTGTTAGAGAGAGCAGAGTTTTGAGACTTTGGTGCAGAAGGACCGTTGTAGAGAACAGATGTTTGAGACTAGGGTGCAGAAGGACTGTTACAGAGGGAAGACGTTGGAGACTTAGGTGCAGAGGATTGTTACAGTGAGCAGAGGTTCGAGATTGGGTTGCAGAAGAACTGTTACAGAGAGCAAAGGTTGGAGACTATGGTTCAGAATGACTGTTGCAGAGAGCAGAGATTGGAGACTGAGGTGCAGAAAGACTGTTAAAGAGAGAAGAGGTTGGAGACTGAGGTGAAGAAAAATTGGTACAGATAAGAGAGGTTTGAGACTGAAGTGTAGAAGGACTGTAACAGAGAGCAGAGTTTGGAAATTGGGGTGCAGATGGATCGTTGCCGGGAGCAGAGGTTTGAAACTGAGGTGCAGAGGGATCGTTGCAGAGAGCTGAGGTTTGATGCTGAGGTGCAGAAGGATCTTTACATAGAGCAGAGGTTGGAGACTGGGGTCAGAAAGACAGATACAGAGAGCACAGTTTGGAGACTGGGGTGCAGAAGAAATATTGCAGTGAGCAGAGATTTATTGGAGACTGCGGTAGAGAAATACCATTAAAAAAAACATAGGGTGAAGACTGGGGTGCAGAAGGATTGTCACCTAGAGCAGAGTTTGGAAACTGGGGTGCAGAAGGATATTACAGAGAGCAGAGGCGGGAGACTGGGGTCAGAAGCACTGTTGCAGAAAACAGACGTTGGAGACTTTGGTGCAGAAGGATCATTGCAGAAAGCAGAGGTTGGAGAATAAGGTGCAGAAGGATCACTACAGAGAGCAGAGTTTGGAGACCGGGGTGCAGTAGGATAGTTACAGAGAGCACAGTTTAAAGACTAGGTGCAGAAGAGATGTTGCAGAGAGCAGAGGTTGGAGATTGCGGTGCAGAAGGACTGTTGCAGAGAGCAGACATTGGAGACTGGGACTCAGAAGGATCGTTGCAGAGAGAAGATGTTGGAGAATGGTGTGTAGAAAAATTTTTGCAGAGAGCAGAGTTTGGAGACTGGATTGCAGAAGGACTGTTGCCGAGAGCAGAGGTTGGAGACTGAGGTTCAGAAGGACTGTTACAGAGAGCAGAGGTTTTAGACTGGGGTGCAGAAAAACTGATACGGAAAGTAAAGTTTGGAGACTGGGGTGCAGAAAGACTGTTACAGAGAGCAAAGTTTGTAGCCTGGGGTGCAGAATGACTGCTTCAGAGAAGAGAGGTTGGATACTGGGGTTCAGAAGGGCCGTTGCAGAGAAATGAGGTTGGAGACTGAGGTGCAGAATGACTGTTACAGAGAGCAAAGTTTGGAAAACGGGGTGCAGAAGGATCTTTCAGAGAGCAGAGGTTGGAGACTGGGGTGCATAAGGACTGTTGCAGAGAGAAGAGGTTGGAGAATGGGGTGCAGAAGGCCTGTTACAGAGAGCAGACTTTGGTGACTGAGTTGCAGAAGACCTGTTAAAGAGAGCAGATGTTGGAGCCTGGGGTGCAGAAGGATTGTTACACATAGCACAGTTTGGAGACTGGGGTTTAGAAGGATTGTTGCAGACAGCAGAGTTTTCAGACTGAGGCTTAGAATGTCTGATACAGAGAGCAGAGGTTGGAGTCTGAGGTGCAGAAGAACTGTTTCAGAAAGCAGATGTTGGCATTTGGGGTGCAGAATGACCGTTATAGAGAGTAGAGTTTGGAGACTACGGTATAGAAGGACTGTTACAGAGAAAAGAGTTTAGAGACTGGGGTGCAAAAGGACTGTTACAGAGAGCAGACTTTGGACATAGAGGTGCAGACGGATTGTTACAGAGAGGAGAGATTGGATTCTTTGGTTCAGAAGGACCATTAAAGAGAGCAAAGAATGGAGACTGAGGTGCAGAAAAACTTTTACAGAGAGCAGAGGTAGAAGACTGAGGTGCAGAAGGATCGTTGCAGAGAGAAGAGTTTGGAGACTGGGGTGCAGGAGGACTGTTACAGAAAGCAGAGGTTGGCAATTAAGTAGCAGATGGACCGTTTAAAAAGAGAAGAGGTTGGAGACTGGGGTGTAGAAGGACTGTTGCAGAAAGCAGAAGTTGGAGACTTGGGTGCAGAAAGACTGTTGCAGAGAGCAGAATTTGGAGACTGAGGTGCAGAAGGACTGTTACAGAGAGCAGAGTTTTGAGACTGGTGTGCAGAAGGACTGTTGCAGATAGCACAGTTTGGAAACTGGGGTGAAGAAGGACTGTTGCAGGGAGCAGGTGTTGGAGACATGGGTGAAGGAGGACTTTTGCAGAGAGTAGAATTTGGAGACTGAGGTGCAGAAGACTGTTGCAGATAGCAGAGTTTGGAGACTGGGGTGCAGAAGGACTGATACAGAAAGCAGAGGTTGGGGACTGAGGTGCAGAAGGACCATTACAGACAGCAGTGTTTGGAGACTGCAATACAGGAGGACTGTTTCAGAGAGCAGAGGTTGGAGACTGGAGTAAAGAAGAACAACTTCAGAGTGAAGACGTTGGAGACTGGTGTGCAGAAGAACTATTGCAGAAAGTAGAGTTAGTAGACTGAGATGCAGAAACACTGTTAAAGAGAGTAGTGTATGGAGACTGGGGTGCAGAAGAACTGATGCAGAGAGCAGAGGTTGGAGACTGGGGTACAGAAGGCTGTTACCGAGTGCAGTGTTTGGAGACTGGGTACAGAAGAACTGTTACAGAGAGCAGAGTTTGGAGACTGGGTTGCAGAAGGATTGTTACAGAGAGCAGAGGTTGTCGAATGGGGTGCAGTAGGATTATTGCAGAGAGCAGAGGTTGGAGACTGGTGTGCAGAAGGATCGTTGCAGAGAGCAGAGGTTGGAGACTTGGGTGCAGAAGGACGGTTGCAGAGAGCAGATGTTGGAGACGGTGATGCAGAAGGATCGTTGTAGAGAGCAGAGATTGGAAACTGGGTTGCAGAAGGACTGTTACACAGAGCAGAGGTTGAAGACTGTAGTGTAGAACGACTGTTGCAGAGGGCAAAGTTTGGAGACTGGGTGCAGAAGGACTGTTATAGAGAGCAGATGTTAAAGACTGAGATGCAGTAGGACTGTTACAGAGAGCAGAGTTTGGAGACTTGAGTGCAGAAGGACTGATACAGAAAGCAGAGGTTGGAGACTTGGGTCCAGAATAAACCTTACAGAGAGCAGAGGTTGGAGACTGCAGTACAGAAGAACTGTGACAGAGAGCAGAGTTTGGAGACCAGGGTACAGATGGACTGTTTCAGAGTGCAGAGGTTGGAGAGTGGGATGCAGAAAGCCTGTTTCAGAGAGTAGATGTTAAAGACTGGGATGCAGAAGAACTGTTGCAGAGAGCTGAAATTGGAGACTGGGGTGCATAAGGATTGTTGCAGGGAGCAGAGATTGGAGACTGGGGTCAAAAAAGACTGATACAGAGATCAGAGTTTAGAGATTCGGGTGCAGAAGGATCTTACAGAGAGCAGAGGTTGAACAGCGGGGTGCAGAGGAACTGTTGCACAGAGTAGAGGTTGGAGACTGGTGTGCAGAAGTACTGATACAGAGAGCAGAGTTTGGAGACTGAGTGGCAGAAGGATCTTACATAGAGCAGTGGTTGGAGACTGAGGTGCAGAAGAAATGTTGCCGAGAGCAATGGTTGGAGACTGGGGTGCAGAAGGATTTTTGCAGGGAGCAGAGTTTGGAGACTGACATGCTGAAGGACTCTTGCAGACAACAAAGGTTGGAGAATGGGGTGCAGAAGGACCTTTGCAGAGAGCAGATGTTGGAGACTGAGGTGGCAGAAGGATTGTTAAAGTGAGCAGAGGTTGCAGACTGGGGTGAAGAAGGACTCTTACGGAGATCAGAGTTAGAACACTGGGGTTCAGAAGGATCTTTCAGAGACAAGAGGTTGGAGACTGTGGTGCAGACGAACTGTTGCACAGAGCAGAGGTTTGAGATTGGGGTGCAGAAGGACTGTTACAGTGTAAAGAGTTTGGAGACCGGGTTGCACAAAGATCTTACATAAAGCAGAGGTTGGAGACTCAGGTGCAGGAGAATTGATACCCAGAGCAGAGGTTGGAGACTGGGGTGCAGAAGGACTGTTGCCGAGAACAGATGTTGGAGATTGTCGTGCACAAAGACCATTGCAGAGAGCAGAGGTTGGAGACTGGGGTAAAAAAGGAATGTTACAGAGAGCAGAGTTAGGACACTGGGGTGTAGAAGAATCTTACAAAGAACAGAGGATGTAGACTGGGGTGCAGAAGGACTGTTACAGAGAGCAGAGGTTTGAGACTGAGTTGCAGAATAACTGTTTCAGAAAGCAGAATTTAAAGACTGTGGTGTACAAGCATCCTTGCAGAGAGAAGAGTTTTCAGACTGATGTCAGAAAGACTGTTGCAGAGAGCAGAGGTTTGAGACTGGGGTGCAAAAGGATCATTGCAGAGAGCAGAGGCTATAGACTGGGGTACAGTAGGACCATTGCAGAGGTCAGTGTTTGGAACTGAGGTGCAGAAGGATTGTTATAGAAAACAGAAGTTGAATACTAGGGTGAAGAAGGACTGTTGCAGAGAGAAGAGGTTGCAAACTGAGGTTTAGAAAGACTGTGACAGAGAGCAAAAGTTGGAGACTGGGGTCCAGGAGGATCGTTGCAGAGACCAGATTTTAGAGACTGAGGTGCAGATGGACTGTTACAGAGAGCAGAGTTTGGAGACTGAGGTGAAGAAGGACAGTTACAGAGAGCAGAGTTTGGAGACTGGTGTGCAGAAGAACTTTTACATAGAGCAGAGGTTGGAGACTGGTGTTTAGATGAATCTTACAGAGAGCAGAGTTTGGAGACAGGGGTGCAAAAGGACTGTTGCAGAGAGCAGAGGTTGGAGATTGGGATGAGGAAGAATCGTTGCAGAGAGAAGAGTTGGAGACTGGAGTGCATAAGGATCTTACAGAGAGCAGGGGTTGGTGAGTAGGGTGCAGAAGGACTGGTGCTGAGAACAGAGGTTGGAGACTGGGGTGGAGAAAAATCATTGCAGAGAGAAGAGGTTGGAGACTGGGGTTCTGAAGGCCTGTTACAGAGAGCAGAGTTTCGAGACTGGGATGCAAAATTCCTGTTACAGAGAGCAGAGGTTGAAAACTATTCTGCAGAAGGACTTTTACAGAGAGCAGAGTTAGAAGACTGGGTTCCAGAAGGGTCTTACAGAGAGAAGATGTAGGAGACTGAGGTGCAGAAGGATCGTTGCAGAGAGTAGAGTTTTTAGACTGAGTTGCTGAAGGACTTTTGCAGAGAGCAGATGTTGGAGACTGATGTGCAGAAGGACTGTTGCAGAGAGCAGAGTTTGTAGACTGTGGTGCAGAAGAATCATTGCAGAGAGCAGAAGTTGGAGAGTGAGGTGTAGAAAGATCCTTGGAGAGAGCAGAGTTTGGAAATGGGGTGTAGAAGAACAGTTACAGAGAGCAGAGGTTGAAGACTGGTGTGCAGAAAGACTGTTACAGAGAGCAGAGTTTGGAGACTGGGTTAGAGAAAGATCCTACAGAGAGCAGAGGTTGAAGAATCAGGTGCAGAAAGACTGATACAGAGAGTATATGTTGGAGACTGAGGTGGAGAAGAAACGTTGCAGAGTACAGAGTTTGGAGACTGAGGTGCAGAAGGATTGTTACAGAGAGCGGAGGTTGAAGACTGGGGTGCAGAAAGACTGTTGCAGAGAGCAGAGGTTGCAGACTGAGTTGCAGAAGGACTGTTACAGAGGGCAGAGTTTTGAGACTGTGGTGCAAAACGACTGATACAGAAAGCAGAGGTTGGATACTGGGGTGCATAAGGACCCTTACATAGAACAGCGGTTTGAGACTGCGGTATAAAGGAGTGTTACTGAGAACAGAGATTGGAGACTGGGGTGCAAAAGAACTGATGTAGAGACCAGAGGTTGGAGACTGGTGTACTGAAGGATTGTTGGGGCGAGTAGAGTATGGAGACTGGGGTATAGAAGAACTGTTGCAGAGAGAAGTTTTTGGAGACTGCGGTGTAGAAAAACTTTTTCAGATAGCAGACGTTGCAGACTGGGGTGCAGAAGGAATGTTGGTGGGAGCAGAGTTTGGAGACTGGGGTTTAGAAGTACTGTTGAAGAGAGCAGAGGTTGGAGACTGGGGTGTAGAAGGACTGTTTCAGAGAGCAGATGTTGGAGACTTGTGTGCAGAAGGACTGTTGCGTAGAGCAGAGGTTGGAGACTGAGCTACAGAAGGACTGTAAAAGTGAGCAGAGGTTGGAAATTGGGGTGCAGAAAGATTATTGCAGAGAGCAGAGTTTTTAGACTGAGGTACTGAAGAACTGTTGCAGAGAGCAGATGTTGGAGATTGGGATTCAGAAGAATTGTTGCAGCGAGCAGAGGTTTTAGACTAGGGTGCAGAAGGATCATTGCAGAGAGCAGAAGTTGGAGACTGGCGTGCAGAAGGAAGGTTGCAGAAAGCAGAGTTTGAAGACTGAGGTGAAGAAGGAATGTAAGGAGAGCAGAGGTTGGTTACTGGGCTGCAAAAGGACTGATACAGAAAGCAGAGGTTGGAGACTGGGGTGCAGAAGGACTGTTGCAGAGAGCAGAATTTGGAGACTGGGGTGGAGAAGGACTGTTGCAGAGAGCAGATTTTGAAGACTTGGGTTCAGAAGGATCGGTGGTGCGAGAAGAGTATGGAGACTGGGGTGTAGAAGGACTGTCGCAGAGAACAGAGTTTGGAGTCTGAGGTGCAGAAGGACCATTGCAGAAAGCAAAGGTTGGAGACTGGGTTTCAGAAGTATCCTACAGAGAGCAGAGTTTGGACACTGAGGTGCAGAAGGACTGTTGCAGAGAGGAGAGGTTGGAGATTGGGGCACAGAAGTACTTTTGCAGAGAACAGAGGTTGGATTCTGAGGTGCAAAAAGACTGTTACAGAGAGCAGAGGTTGGAGACTGGTGTGCAGAAAGACTGATACATTATGCAGATTTTGGAGACTCGGGTGCAGAAAGACTGTTACAGATAGCAGAGGTTGGAGACTGCAGTAGAGAAGGACTGTTACAGAGAGCAAAGGTTGAAGACTGGGGTGCAGAGGAATTGTTGCAGAGATCAGAGGTTGCAGAGATCAGAGTTTGCAGAGTGAGGTGCAGAAGGACTGTTACAGAGAGCAAAATTTGGAGACTGTGGTGCAGAAGGACTGATACAGAAAGCAGAGTTTTGAGCCTGGGGTGTAGAATGATTGTTTCAGAGAGCAGAGTTTGGAGACTGGGTTGGAGAAGGACTGTTGCAGACAGCAGATGTTGGAGACTGGGGTGCAGAAGGAATGTTGCAGAGAGCAGAGGTTGCAGAGTCAGGTGCAGATGGACTGTTACAGAGAGCAGAGTTTGGAGACTGTGGTGCAGAAGCACTGATACAGAAAGCAGAGTTTGGAGACTGGGGTGAAGAAGGACCCTTACAGAGAACAGTGGTTGAAGACTGCGGTACAGAAAAACTGTTTTTGAGAATAAGGTTGGAGACTGGGGTGCAGGGGGACCATTGCAGAGAAAAGAAGTTGGAGACTGGTGTGCAGAAGGAATGTTACAGAGAGCAGAATTTGTAAACTGGGTACAGAAGGATCTTCCAGAGAGCAGAGGTTGGAGACTGGGTTGTAGAGAGACTGTTGCAGAAAGCAGTTGTTGAATACTGAGGTGCATAATGACTGTTTCAGAGAGCAGAGTTTGGAAACAGGGGTGCAGAAGGACTGATACAGAGAGCAGAGATTAAAGACTGAGGTACAGAAGAAATGTTACAGAGAGCAGAGGTTGGAGACTGGGGTGCAGAAGGACTGATACCGAAAGCAGAGGTGAGATAATGGGGTCCAGAAGGACCGTTACAGAGAGCAGAGGTTGAAGACTGCAGGAAAGAAGGACTCTTACAGAGAGCAGATGATACAGACTGTCGTGCAGAAGAACTGTTGCAGAGAACAGAAGTTTGAGACTGGGGTGCATAAAGACCGTTGCTGAGAGCAGAGGATAAAGACTAATGTGCAGAAGGATTGTTACAGAGAGCATAGGTTGGAGACTGGGGTGCAGAAGGACTGTTACAGAGAGTAGAGTTTGGAGACTTGGGTGCAGAAGTATCTTTCAAAGAGCTGAGGTTGGGGACTGGGGTAGAGAAGGACTGTTGCGGAGAGCAGAGTTTGAAAACTGGGATGCATAAGGACTGTTGCTGAGAGCAGAGGTTAAAGACTGATGTGCAGAAGGATCATTGCAGGGAGCAGAGGTTGAAGACTGTGTTTCAGAAGGCCTCTTACAGAGAGCAGAGTTTGGTACTGGGGAGCATTAAAACTGTTACAGAGAGCAGAGTTTGGAGACTGGGTTGCAGTGTGAAGAAGGACAGTTATACAGAGTAGGAGTTGGAGACTGAGGTCCAGAAGGACCGTTACAGAGAACAAAGGTTGAAGACTGAGGTGCAGAAGGATTGTTACAGAGTGCAGGGGTTGGAGACAGGGGTGCAGAAAGACTGATGCAGAGAGCAGAGGTTTCAGACTGAGATGTACAAGGACTGTTGCAGAGAATAGGGGTTGGAGATTGGGGTTCAGAAGGACTGTAGCAGAGAGCAGAGGTTGGAGACTAAGGTGCAGAAGGAGAGTTACTCAGAGAAGAGGTTGGAGACTGGGTTGCAGAAGGACTGACACAGAAAGCAGAGGTTGGAAATTGGGGTGCAGAAGTACCCTTAAAGAGATCAGAGGTTGGAGAATGCAGTACAGAAGGACTGTTACAGAGAGCAAAGTTTAAAATTGGGGTGCAGAATGACTGTTGCAAAAAGCAGATGTTGGAGACTGGGGTGCAAAAGGACTGTTGCAGGGAACAGAGGATGGAGACTGGGGTGCAGTAGGACTGTTGCAGAGAGCAGAGGTTGCAGACTGAGTTGCAGAAAGACGGTTACAGAGGGCAGAGTTAAGAGACTGTGGTTCGAACCACTGATACAGAAAGCACAGGTTGGATACTGGGGTGCATAAGGACCCTTACAGAGAACAGAGGTTAGTGACTGTGGTACAGAAGGACTGTTACAGAGAGCAGAGGTTGGAGTCTAGGTTGCAGAAGAACCGATGTAGAGAACAGAGTTTGGAGACTGGGGTGCAGAAGGACCGTTGGAGCGATCAGATTATGGAGAATTGGATGTAGAAGGACTGTTGCAGAGAGCAGTGATTGGAGACTGAGTTACAGAAGGACTGTTACAGAGAACCGAGTTTTGAGACTGGGGTTCAGATAAATTATTGCAGAGAGCAGAGTTTTCAGACTGAGGTACAGAAGAACTGTTGCAGGAAGCAGATATTGGAGACTGGGGTTCACAAGGACTGTTGCAGCTAGCAGAGGTTTCAGACTGGGATGCAGAAGGATCGTTGCAGAGAGCAGAGGTTGGAGACTGAGGTGCAGAAGGATTGTTACAGAGAGCAGATGTTGGAGACTGGGGTGCAGAAGGATTGTTGCAGAGAGCAGAGATTTTATACTGGGATGTAGAAGGACTGTTGCAGAGAGTAGAGGTTGGCGATTGGGGTCCAGAAGGACTGTAGCAGAGAGCAGAGGTTGGAGACTAAAGTGCAGAAGGACAGTTAAACAGAGCAGAGGTTGGAGACTGAGGTGCAGACGGACTGACACAGAAAGCAGAAGTTGGAGACTCGGGTGCAGAAGTCCATTACAGAGTGCAGAGGTTGTAGAATGCAGTACAGAAGGACTGTTACAAAGAGCAAAATTTGGAGACTGGGGTGGATAATGACTGTTGCAGAGAGCAGATGTCGGAGACTGGGGTACAAATGGACTTTTGCAGAGAGCAGATAATCGAGACTGGAATGCAGAAAGACTGTTGCAGAGAGCAGAGGTTGCAGACTGAGTTGCAGAAGGACGGTTACAGAGGGCAGAGTTTGGTAACTATGGTTCAAAACGACTGATACAGAAAGCAGAAGTTGGATACTGGGGTGCATAAGGACCCTTACAGAGAACAGAGGTTGGAGACTGTGGTACAGAAGGACTATTTCAGAGAGCAGAGGTTGGAGACTGGGATGAAGAAGAACTGATGTGGAGAAAAAAGTTTTGAGACTGGGGTGCAGAAGGATTGTTGGGGCATTCAGAGTATGGAGACTGGGGTGTAGAAGGACTGTTGCATAGAGCAGAGGTTGGAGACTGGGGTGTAGAATGACTGTTTAAGAGAGCAGATGTTAGAGACTTGTGCGAAGAAGGACTGTTTCATAGAGCAGAGATTTAAGATTGAGGTACAGAAGGACTGTTACAGAGAGCATAGGTTGGAGACTGGGTTGCAGATGAAGGATTACAGAGAGGGGAGTTTTCAGACTGAGGTACAGAAGAACTGTTGCACAAAGCAGATGTTGGAGAATGGGGTTCAAAAGGACTGTTGCAGAGAGCATAGGTTTGAGACTGGGGTGCAGAAGGATCGTTGCAGAGAGTAGAGTTTGGAGACTTATATGCAGAAGGATCATTACAAAGAGCAGATTTTGTACACTGGGGTGCAGAAAGACTTTTACAGAAAGCATAGGTTTGAGACTGGGGTGCAGAAGGAATGTTGCAGAGAGCAGAGGTAGGAGGCTTGGGTTCAGAAGGACTGTTGCTGAAAGCAGAGGTTGGAGACTTAGGTGCAGAAAGACTGTTATAGAGAGCAGAGGTTGGATACTGGGGTGCAGAAGGACTGACAAAGAAAGCAGATGTTGGAGACTGGGGGGCAGAAGGACCGTTACAGAGAGCAGAGGTTGGAGACACTGGTACAGAAGGACTGTTACAGAGAGCAGAGTTTGTAGACTGGGGTGTAGAAGGACTGTTTCAGAAAACAGATTTTGGAGACTTGGGTGCAGAAAGACCGTTGCAGAGAGCAGAATTTGGAGATAGGTTCCAGAAGGACTGTTACAGCGAGCAGGGGTTGGAGACTGGTGTGCAGAAGGATCTTATAGAGAGCAGAGGTAGGAGACTAGGGTGTAGAAGGACTGTTTTATAGAGAAGAGGTAGTAGATTGGGGTGCAGAAAAACCGTTGCAGAGAGTAGAGCTTGGAGACTGGGGTCCAGAAGGCCTCTTACAGAGATCAGAGGTTAGAGACTGGGATGCAGAAGGCCTGTTTCAGAGAGCAGAGGTTGGAGACTTGGGTGCAGAAGGACTGTTACAGAGAGCAGAGTTTGCAGACTGGGTTTCAGAATGGTCTTACAGAGAGCAGAGGTAGGAGACCGAGGTACGGAAAGACTGTTACAGAGAGCAGAGTTTGGAGACTTGGGTACAGAGTAATTGTTGCAGAGAGAAGATTTTTCAGACTGAGGTACAGAAGAACTTTTGCAGAGAGCAGATGTTGGAGACTGGGTTGCACAAGGACTGTTGCAGCGAGCAGATGTTGGAGACTGGGGTGCAGAAGGATCGTTGCAGAGAGAAGAGGTTGGAGACTGGGGTGCAGATGGAGTGATACAAAGAGCAGAGGTGGGAGACTGGGGTGCAGAAGGCCTGTTACAGAGCAGAGTTTGGAGACTGAGGTGCAGAAGCAGTGTTACAGAGAGTAGAGGCTGGAGACTGAGGTGAGAAGGACCCTTGCAAAGAGCAGAGGTTGGAGACTGAGGTGCAGATATATAGTTACAGAGAGAAGAGTTTGGATATTGGGGTTCAGAAATACTGTTACAGAGAACAGAGTTTGGAGACTGGGGTGCAAAAGGAAAGCTTCAGAGAGCAGAGGATGGAGACTGGGGTGCAGAAGTATCCTTGGGGCGAGCAGAGTATGGAGAATGGGGTGTAGAAGGACTGTTACAGAGAGCAGAGTTTGAAGACTAGGGTTTCGAAAGACTTTTTCAGAGAGCAGACGTTGGAGACTTGGGTGAAGAAGAACTGTTGTATAGAGCAGAGGATGGAGACTGAGATGAAGAAGACGGTTACAGAAAGCAGAGTTTGAAGACTGGGGTGCAGAAGGACAATTACAGAAATCAGAGTTTGGAGACTTGGTTGCAAAAGAATCTTACAGAGAGCAGAGGTTGGAGAATGAGGTACAGAAGGACTGTTAGAGAGAGCAGAGGTTGGAGACTGAGGTACAGAAGGATCATTGGAGAGAGCAGTGTTTGCAGACTGTGGTGCAGAAGAACTTTTACTTAGAGCACAGGTTGGAGACTGGGGTGCAGAAGGACTTTTACAGAGAGCACAGGTTAAAGACTGAGGTGCAGAAAAACGGTTGCAGAGAGCAAAGTTAGAAGAATGGGGTGCAGAAGGAGTGTTGCAGAGAGCAGAAGTTGGAGACTGAGGTGCAGAAGTACCGTTACAGAGAGCAGAAGTTAGAGACTGGTGTACAGAGGAGTGTTACAGAGAGCAGAGGTTGGAGACAGGTGTGTAGAAGGATCTTACAGGGAGCATAGGTTTGAGACTGGGGTGCAAAAGGACTGTTGCTGACAGCAGAGGTTGGAGACTGAGGTGGAGAAGGATCATTGAGGAGAGAAGAGTTTGGAGACTTGGTGCAAAAGGCCTGTTACATACCGCAGAGGGTAGAGACTGGGGTGAAGAAGGCCTGTTACAGAGAGAAGTTCTTGGAGACTGGGATGCAGAAGGACAGTTACAGAGATCAGAGTTTGGAAACTGGATTGCAAAAGAATCTTACGGAGAGCAGAGTTTGGAGAATGAGGTACAGAAGGACTGTTAGAGAGAGCAGAGTTTGGAGACTGAGGTGCAGAAGGATTCTTGGAAAGAGCAGTGTTTGGAGACTGCAGTGCAGAAGAACTGATACAGAAAGCAGAGGTTTAAGACTTGGGTGCAGAAGGACCCTTACAGAGAACAGAGGTTGGAGACTGAAAGACTCTTACAGAGAGCAGACGTTGGAGACTGAGGTGCAGAATGACTGTTGTAGAGAACAGAGGTTGGAGACTGGTTTACAGAAGGACCATTGCAGAAAGTAGAGGTTGGAGACTGGGTTTCAGAAGGATCTTACAGAGAGCAGAGTTTTGACACTGAGGTGCAGAAGAACTGTGGCAGAGAGAAGAGTTTGGAGATTGGGGCGCTGAAGGACTGTAGCAGAGAGCAGAGGTTAGAGTCTGGGGTGCAGAAAGACTGTTACAGAGAGCACAGGTTAGAGACTGGAGTGCAGAAGGACTGATACAAAAAGCAGAGTTTGGAGACTGGGGTGCAGAAGGACCCTTACCGAGAGCAGAGGTTGGAGATTGCAGTACAGAAAGACTGTTAAAGAGAGCAGAGGTTGGAGCCTGGGGTTGAGAAGGACTGTTGCAGAGAGCAGAGGATGGAGACTGGGGTGCAGAAGGACTCTTGCAGAGAGCAGAGTTTGGAGACTGGGGTGCAGAAGAACCCTTACAGAGAACAGAGGTTGGAGACTGCAGTACAGAAAGACTGTTGTAGAGAACAAGGTTGGAGACTGGGGTGCAGAGGTACCAATGCAGAGAGCAGAGGTTGGAGACTGGGGTGCAGAAGGAATGTTACAGAGAGCACAGGTTAGAGACTGAGGTGTAGAAGGAGTGTTACTGAGAGAAGAGTTTGGAGACTGAGGTGCAGAAGTACTGTTACAGAAAGCAGAGGTTGCAAATTGGGGTGTACAAAAACCGTTACAGAGAGCAGAGGTTGGAGACTGTGGTACAGAAGGACTGTTACACAGAGCATATCTCTGAGACTGGGGAGCAGCAGGACTGTTGCAGAGGACAGAAGTTGGAGACTGGGGTGGAGAAGGAATGTTACAGAGAGCAGAGTTCAAAAACTGGAGTGCAGAAGGATCTTATGAAGAGCAGAGTCTGGAGACTGTGGTGCAGAAGGACTGTTGCAGAGAGCAGAAGTTTGAGACTGGGGTCCAGAAGGATCGTTGCACAGACCAGATTTTAGAGACTGAGGTGCAGATGAACTGTTACAGAGAGCAGAGTTTGGAGACTGAGGTGAAGAAGGACAGTTACAGAGAGCAGAGTTTGGAGACTGGTGTGCAGAAGAACTTTTAAATAGAGCAGAGGTTGGAGACTGGGGTTCAGATGGATCTTACAGAGAGCAGAGTTTGGAGACTGGGGTGCAAAAGGACTGTTGCAGAGAGCAGAGGTTGGAGATTGGGATGGAGAAGAATCATTGCAGAGAGAAGAGTTGGAGACTGGAGTGCATAAGGATCTTACAGAGAGCAGAGGTTGGTGAGTAGGGTGCAGAATGACTGGTGCCGAGAGCAGAGGTTGGAGACTGGGGTGAAGAAAAATCATTGCAGAGAGAAGAGGTTGGAGACTGGGGTTCTGAAGGCCTGTTACAGAGAGCAGAGCTTCGAGACTGGGGTTCTGAAGGCCTGTTACAGAGAGCAGAGCTTCGAGACTGGGTTGCAAAATTCCTGTTACAGAGAGCAGAAGTTAGAAACTATTCTGCAGAAGGACTGTTACAGAGAGCAGAGTTTGGAGACTGGGTTGCAGAAGGGTCTTACAGAGAGAAGAGGTAGGAGACTGAGGTGCAGAAAGATCGTTGCAGAGAGCAGAGTTTTTAGACTGAGTTGCTGAAGGACTGTTGCAGAGAGCAGAGGTTGGAGACTGTGGTGCAGAAGAATCATTGAAGAGAGCAGAAGTTGGAGAGTGAGGTGTAGAAGGATCCTTGGAGAGAGCAGAGTTTGGAGACTGGGGTGTAGAAGAATGGTTACAGAGAGCAGAGGTTAGAGACTGGTGTGAAGAAAAACTGTTACAGAGAGTAGAGTTTGGAGACTGGGTTAGAAAAGGATCCTACAGAGAGAAGAGGTTGAAGAATCAGGTGCAGAAAGACTGATACAGAGAGTATATGTTGGAGACTGAGGTGCAGAAGAAACGTTGCAGAGTAAAGAGTTTGGAGACTGAGGTGCAGAAGGAATGTTACAGAGAGCGGAGGTTGAAGACTAGGTTGCAGAAGGACAGTGTCAGATAGCAGATTTTGGAGAGTGGGGTGCAGAAGGACTGTTATAGAGAGCACAGGTTGGAGTCTGTGTTGCAGAAGGACTGATACAGAAAGCAGAGATTGGAGACTGGGGTGCAGAAAGACCGTTACAGTGAGCAGAGGTTGGATTCTGCAGTACAGGAGAACTGTTACAGACAGCAGAGGTTGGAGATTGGGGTGCACAAGGATTGTAAAAAAGAGCTGATGTTGGTAACTAGGGTGCCGAAGGACTGTTGCAGAGAGCACAGTTTGGAGACTGGGGTGCAGAAGAACTGTTGCAGAGAGCAGAGGTTGGAGACTGGGGTGCAAAAAGACTGTTACAGAGAGTAGAGGTTGAAGACAGCGGTGCAGAAAGATCTTAAAGAGAGCAGAATTTGGAGACTTAGGTGCAAAAGTACTGCTAAAGAGAGCAGAGGTTGGAGACTGAGGTGTAAATGGACTCTTAAAGAGAGCAGAGGTAGGAGAATGGGGTGCAGAAGGTTCGTTCCAGACAGCAGATATTTCAGACTGAGGTACAGAAGGACTGTTGCAAAGAGCATATGTTGGAGACTGGGGTGCAGAAGGACTGTTGCAGAGAGCAGAGGTAGAAGACTGGGGTGTAGAAGGACTGTTACGAAGAGCAGAGTTTGGAGATTTAGGTGCAGAAAAACTGTTACAGGAAGCAGAGTTTGGAAATTGGGATACAGAAGGACCATTAAAGAGAGCACAGGTTGAAGACGGTGGTATAGAACTCTTACCAATAGCAGAGGTTGGAGACTGGGGTGCAGAAGGACTGTTACAGAGAGAAGAGGTTAGAGATTAAAGTGCAGAAGGACACTTCGAGCAGAAGTTAGAGACTGGGATGCAGAAGGACTGATACAGAAAGCAGACATTTGAGTCTGGAGTGCAGAAAGACCGTTACAGAGAGCAGAGGTTAGATTCTGCAGTACAGGAGGACTGTTACAGAGAGCAGAGGTTGGAGACTGGGGTGGAGAAGGACTGTAATAGAGAGCTGATGTTGGTAACTAGGGTGCCGAAGGACTGTTGGAGAGAGCAGAGTTTGGAGACTGTGGTGCAGAAGAACTGTTGCGGAGAGCAGAGGTTGGAGACTGGGGTGAAGAAGGACTGTTACAGAGAGCAGAGGTATAAGGCAGCAGTGCAGAAAGATCTTACAGAGAGAAGAATTTGGAGACTGAGGTGCAGAAAGACTGTTGTAGAGATCAGAGGTTGGAGACTGGGGTGCATTAGGATAATTGCAGAGAGCAGAGTTTAAAGACTGGGTTGCAGAAGGATCGTTGCAGAGAGCAGAGGTTGGAGACTTGCGTGCAGAAGGACTAGTACAGAGAGCAGATTTTGAATAAAGGGTTGCTGAAGGATCTTACAGAGAACAGAGTTTGGATACAAAGGTGCAGGTGGACTATTACAGAAAGCAGTGGTTGGAGACTGGGGTGCAGAAAAATCGTGGAGAGGAGAGGTTTCAGACTAAGGTGCAAAAGTACTTTTACAGAGAGCAGAGGTTGGAGATTGAGGTGTAGAAGGACTGTTATGGAGAGCAGAGTTTGGAGACTGAGGTGCAGAAGGACTGTTACAGAAAGCAGAGGTTGGAAATTGGGGTGCTGAAGGACCGTTACAAAGAGCAGAGGTTGGAGACTACGGTATAGAAGAACTGGTACAGAGAGCAGAGGTGGGAACTTGGGTGCAGAAGGACTGTTACAGAAAGCACAGGTTGCAGACTGAGGTGAAGAAGGATAGACACAGAGAGCAGAGGTTCGAGACTGGGGTTCAGAAGGACTGATACAGAAAGCAGAGTTTGAAGACTGGGGTGAAGAAGGAAGGTTACAAAGAGCAGAGGTTGGAGATAGTGGTGCAGAAGGATCTTACAGAGAGAAGAATTTAGAGACTGAGGTGCAGAATGACTGTTGTAGAGATCAGAGATTGGAAACTGGGGTGCAGTAGGATCATTGCAGAGAGCAGAGGTTAAAGACTGGGGTGCAGAAGGATCGTTCCAGAGAGCAGAATTTGGAGACTTGCGTGCAGAAGGCCTGCATAAGAGAGCAGATTTGGAGACGTGCGTGCAGACAGCCTGTTACAGAGAGGAGAGGTTGGAGACTGGGGTGCAGTAGGACTGGTACAGAGAGCAGATTTTGAAGAAAGGGTTACTTAAGAATCTTACAGAGAGCAGAGTTTTGAGACTAAGGTGCAGGAGGACTGTTACAGAAAGCAGTGGTTGGAGACTGGGGTGCAGTAGGATCGTGGAGAGGAGAGGTTTCAGACTGAGGTGCAGAAGTACTGTTACAGTGAGCAGAGGTTGGAGATTGAGATATAGAAGGACTGTTACGGAGAGCAGAGTTTAAAGACTGAGGTGCAGAAAGACTGTTACAGAAAGCAGATGTTGGAAATTGGGGTGCAGGAGGACCATTACAGGGAGCAGAGGTTAGAGACTACGGTATAGAAGGACTATTACAGAGATCAGAGGTGGGAGACTTGGTTACAGAAAGACTGTTACAGAAAGCACAGGTTGGGGACTGAGGTGAAGAAGGATAGACACAGAGAGCAGAGGTTGGAGAATGGGGTTCAGAAGAACTGATTCAGAAAGCAGAGTTTGGAGACTGGGTTGCAGAGGGACCATTACAGAGAGCAGAGTTTGGTGAATGTGGTACAGAAGGACTGTTACAGAGAGCAGATATTAGAGACTTGGGAGCAGAAGTACTGTTGCAGAGGACAGAGTTTAGAGACTGGGTTGCCGAAGAACCCTTGTAGAAAGCAGAGTTTGGCGACTAGGGTGGAGAAGGAATGTAGGAAAGAGCAGAGATAGGAATCTGGAGTGCAGAAAGATCTTACAGAGAGCAGAGTTTGGAGACTGTGGTGCAGAAAAACTGTTACAGAAATAAGAGGTTGGAAATTGGGGTGCAGAAGGACCGTTACAGAGAGCAGAGGTTAGAGACTACGGTATAGAAGGACTGTTACAGAGATCAGAGGTGGGAGACTTGGTTACAGAAGGACTGTTACAGAAAGCACAGGTTGGGGACTGAGGTGAAGAAGGATAGACACAGAGGGAAGAGGTTGGAGAATGGGGTTCAGAAGGACTGATACAGAAAGCAGAGGTTGGAGACTGGGTTGCAGAAGGACTGTTACAGAGAGCAGAGTTTTGTGAATGCGGTACAGAAGGACTGTTACAGAGAGCAAATATTGGAGACTGGGGAGCAGAAGGACTGTTGCAGAGGACAGAGTTTCGAGACTGGGGTGCCGCAGGACCCTTGTAGAAAGCAGATTTTGGCGACAATGGTGGAGAAGGAATGTTAGAAAGAGCAGATTTCGCAAACTGGTGTGCAGAAAGATCTTACAGAGAGCAGAGGTTGGAGACTGTGGTGCAGAAGGACTGTTGCAGACAGCAGACGTTGGAGACTGGGGTCCAGAAAGATCGTTGCAGAGAGCATAGTTTGCAGACTGGGGTGGAGAAGGCTGTTGCAGAGAGCAGAGGTTGGAGACTGAGGAGCAGAAGGACTGTTACAGAGAGCAGATGTTAATGACTGGGGTTCAGATGGATCTTACAGAGAGCAGATGACAGAGACTGAGGTGCAGAAGGATTGTAACAGACAGCAGAGATAGGAGACTGGGGTGCAGGAGGTTTGTTTCAGGGAGCAGAGTTTTCAGACTGTGGTGCAGACGGACTGTTGCAGAGATCAGATGTTCAAGACTGGGGTGTATAAGGACTGTTTCAGAGAGCAGATGATGGAAACTGTGGTCCAAAAGGAACGTTGCAGAGAACAGAGTTTGCAGACTGAGGTGCAGAATGATTGTTACAGAGAGCAGAATTTGGAGACTGGGGTGCAGAAGGACTGTTGCAGAGAGCAGATGTTGGAGACTGAAGTGCAGAGGACTGTTGCAGAGAGCAGAGGTTGGAGACTGGGGTGAAGAAGGACTGTTGCAGAGAGCAGAGGTTGGAGATTAAGGTGCAGAAGGACATTTCGACGAGAAGTTAGAGACTGGGCTTCAGAAAAACTGATACAGAAAGCAGAGACTCTAGTATGGGGTGCAGAAAGTACGTTACAAAGAGTAGAGTTTGGAGAATGCAGTACAGAAGGACTGTTGCAGAGAGCAGAATTTAGAGACTGAAGTGCAGAAGGACTTTTGCAGAGAGCAGAGGTTGGAGACTTAGGTGCAGAAGTCCTGTTACATAGAACAGAGGTTGGAGACTGGGGTGCAGAAGGATCGTTGCAAATAGATGAGGTTGGAGACAGGGGTTCAGAAGGATCTTACAGAGAGAAGAAGTTAGAGCCTGAGGTGCAGAAAGACTGTCGCAGAGATCAGAGGTTTGAGACTGGGGTGCAGTAGGATCATTGCAGAGAGCAGAGGTTGGATATTGGGATGCAGAAGGATCATTGCAGAGGGCAGAGTTTGGTTTCTGGGCTGCAGAAGGACTGTTGCAGATAGCGGACTTTGAAGACTGGGGTGCAGAATGACTGTTATAGAGAGCAGAGGTGGGAGACTGGGTTTCAGAAGGACTGATACAGAAAGCAGACATTTGAGTCTGGAGTGCAGAAAGACCGTTACAGAGAGCAGAGGTTGGATTCTGCAGTACAGGAGGATTGTTACAGAGAGCAGAGGTTGGAGACTGGGGTGGAGAAAAACTATAATAGAGAGCTGATGTTGGTAACTAGGTTGCTGAAGGACTATTGGGGAGAGCAGAGTTTGGAGACTGTGGTGCAAAACAACTGTTGCAGAGAGCAGAGGTTGGAGACTGGAGTGAAGAAGGACTGTTACAGAGAGCAGAGGTATAAGACAGCGGTGCAGAAAGATCTTACAGAGAGCAGAATTTGGAGACTGACGTGCAGAAGGACTGTTGTAGAGATCAGAGGTTGGAGACTGGGGTGCAGTAGGATCATTGCAGAGAGCAGAGTTTAAAGACTGAGGTGCAGAAAGATCGTTGCAGAGAGCAGAGGTTGCAGACTTGCGTGCAGAAGGACTGGTACAGAGAGCAGATTTTGAAGAAAGGGTTGTTGAAGGATCTTACAGAGAGCAGAGTTTGGATACTAAGGTGCAGGTGGACTGTTACAGAAAGCAGTGGTTGGAGACTGGGGTTCAGAAAAATCATGGAGAGGAGAGATTTCAGACTGAGGTGCAGAAGTACTGTTACAGAGAGCACAGGTTGGAGATTGAGGTGTAGAAGGACTGTTATGGAGAGCAGAGTTTGGAGACTGAGGTGCAGAAGGACTGTTACAGAAAGCAGAGGTTGGAAATTGGGGTGCAGAAGGACCGTTACAGAGAGCAGAGGTTGGAGAGTACGGTATAGAAGGACTGGTTCAGAGAGCAGAGGTGGGAGACCTGGGTGCAGAAGGACTGTTACAGAAAGCACAGATTGCAGACTGAGGTGAAGAAGGATAGACACAGAGAGTAGAGGTTGGAGACTGGGGTTCAGAAGGACTGATACAGAAAGCAAAGGTTAAAGACTGGGGTGAAGAAGGAAGGTTACAGAGAGTAGAGTTTGGAGACAGTGGTGCAGAAGGATCTTACAGAGAGCAGAATTTAGAGACTGAGGTGCAGAAGGACTGTTGTAGAGATCAGAGATTGGAAACTGGGGTGCAGTAGGATCATTGCAGAGAGCAGAGGTTAAAGACTGGGGTGCAGAAGGATCGTTCCAGAGAGCAGAGTTTGGAGACTTGCGTGCAGAAGGCCTGCATAAGAGAGCAGATTTGGAGACTGCCGTGCAGAAGGCCTGTTACAGAGAGGAGAGGTTGGAGACTGGGGTGCAGAAGGACTGGTACAGAGAGCAGATTTTGAAGAAAGGGTTGCTTAAGAATCTTACAGAGAGCAGAGGTTTGAGACTAAGGTGCAGGTGGACTGTTACAGAGAGCAGTGGTTGGAGACTGGGGTGCAGTAGGATCGTGGAGAGGAGAGGTTTCAGACTGAGGTGCAGAAGTACTGTTACAGTGAGCAGAGGTTGGAGATTGAGATATAGAAGGACTGTTACGGAGAGCAGAGTTTAAAGACTGAGGTGCAAAAAGACTGTTACAGAAAGCAGAGGTTGGAAATCGGGGTGCAGGAGGACCATTACAGAGAGCAGAGGTTAGAGACTATAGTATAGAAGGACTGTTACAGAGATCAGAGGTGGGAGACTTGGTTACAGAAGGACTGTTACAGAAAGCAGAGGTTGGAGACTGAGGTGAAGAAGGATAGACACAGAGAGAAGACCTTGGAGACAGGGGTGCAGAAGGATCTTACAGAGAGCAAAAGTTAGAGACTGAGGTGCAGAAGGACTGTTGCAGAGATCAGAGGTTGGGGACTGGGGTGCAGTAGGATCACTGCAGAGAGCAGATGTTGGAGATTGGGATGCAGAAGGATCATTTCAGAGAGCAGAGTTTGGAGACTGGGGTGTAGAAGGACCTTTGCAAAGAGAACAGCTTGGAGACTGGGGTGCAGAAGGACTGTTGCAGAGAGCAGAGGTTGGAGACTGAGATGCAGAAGGACTTTTACAGAGAGCAGAGGTTGGAGACAGGGGAGCAGAATAACTGACATGGAAAGTAGAGTTTGGAGTCTCGGGTGCAGAAGGACCGTTACAGACAGCAGAGGTTGAAGACTGTGGTACAGAAGGACTGTTATAGAGAGCAGAGTTTTGAGTCTGGGGTGTAGAAAGACTTTTTCTGAGAACAGAGGTTGGAGACTGGGGTGCAGAAGGAATGTTTCATAGAGCAGAAGTTGGAGACTGAGGTGCAGAAGGACTGTTATAGAGAGCAAAGTTTGGAGGCTGGGGTGAAGAAGGATCTTACAGAGAGCAGAGGTTGGAGACTGGGGTGCAGAATAACTGATATGGAACGTAGAGTTTGGAGACTGGGGTGCAGAAGGAACGTTACAGACAGCAGAGGTTGGAGACTGCGGTACAGAAGAACTGTTACAGAGAGCAGAGTTTGGAGCCTGGGGTGCAGAAGGACTGTTGCAGAGAACAGAGTTTGGATGCTGGGGTGCAGTAGAACCGTAGCAGAGACAAGTATTTGGAGACTGAGGTGCAGAAGGACTGTTTTAGAGAGCAAAGTTTGGAGGCCGGGGTGAAGAAGGATCTTACAGAGAGCAGAGGTTGGAGACTGGGGTGCAGAAGGACTGTTTCAGAGAGTAGTGGTTGGAGACTGAGGTGGAGAAAGATCATGGCAGAGAGAAGAGGTTGGAGACTGGGGTGCATTAGGCCTGTTACAGAGAGCAGAGTTTGGAGACTGGGGTGCAGAAGACCTGTTACAGAGATCAGAGTTTGGAGACTGGTGTGCAGAAGGATTGTTTCAGATAGCAGAGGATGGAGACTGAAGTGCAGAAGGAAATTTACAGAGAGCAGAGGTTGGAGACTGGGGTGCAGAAGGATCATTGCGGAGAGCAGAGGTTGGATTCTGAGGGGAAGAAAGATCATTGCAGAGAGTAGTGGTTTCAGACTGTGGTGCAGAAAGATCGTTA
Source organism: Ictidomys tridecemlineatus (assembly GCF_052094955.1). Taxonomy (NCBI): domain Eukaryota; kingdom Metazoa; phylum Chordata; class Mammalia; order Rodentia; family Sciuridae; genus Ictidomys; species Ictidomys tridecemlineatus. The sequence continues at coordinate 175,125 of NW_027523559.1, forward strand.
CAGAGAGTAGAGGTTGGAGACTGGGGTGCAGAAGGACAGTTACAGAGAGCACAGATAAAGACTGGGGTGCAGAAGAAATGTTGCAGAGAGCAGAAGTTGGAGACTGGGGTGCAGAAGGACTCTTACTGAGAGCAGAGGTTGGAGACTGGGGTGCAGAAGGACCGTTACAGAGAGCAGAGTTTTTAGACTGCGGTACAGAAGGACTGTTACAGAGAGCAGAGTTAGGATACTGGTGTGCAAAAAGACTGATCCAGAAAGCATAGGTATGAGAATGGGGTTCAGAAGGCCTGTTACAGAGAGCAGCGGTTGGAGACTGAGGTGCTGATGGTTCATTACAAAGAGCAGAGATCGGACACTAAGGTGCAGAAGGACTGTTACAGAGAGGATCGGTTGGAAACTGGGGCGCAGAAGGATTCTTACAGTGATCAGATGAAGGTGACTGGGGTTCAGAAGGACAGTTTCAGAGAGCAGAGAATGGAGACTGAGGTGAAGAAGGATCATTGCAGAGAGAAGAGGTTGGAAACTGGGTTGCAGAAGGCCTGTTACAGAGTGCAGAGTTTGGAGAGTGGGGTGCAAAAGGTTTGTTACAAAGAGCAGAGGTTGGAGACTAAGGTGCAGAAGGATCGTTTCAGAGAGCAGATGTTGGAGAATGGGGTGCAGAAGGACAGTTACAGATTGCAGAACTTGGAGACTGAGGTGGAGAAGGATCTTGCAGAGAACAGAGGTTGAAGACTGAGGTGCACAAGGATAGCTACAGAGAGCAGATTTTGGAGACTGGGGTGCAGCAGGACAGTTATAGAGAGCATAGGTTGGAGACTGGAGTGCAGAAGAAATGTTGCAGAGAGCAGAGTTTTGAGACTGGGGTGAAGAATGACTGTAGCTGAGAGCAGATGTTGAAGACTGGGGTGCAGAAAAACTGTTGCAGAGAGAAGACGTTGGAGACTGGAATGCAAAAGGATTCTTGCAGAGAGCAGTGGTTGGAGACTGGGGTGTAGAGGGACTGTTACAGAGAGAAGAGCTTGGAGATTGGGTTGCAGAAGGACAGTTGCAGAGAGCAGAGGTTTGAGACTGAGGTGCAGAAGAACTGTGACAGAAAACAGAGGTTGAAGACTGGTGTGAAGAAGGATCGTTGCAGAAAGCAGAGGTTTCAGACTGAGGATGAGAAGGACTGTTACAGAGAGCAGAGTTTGGAGACTGGGGTGCAGAAGGACTGTTAGAGAGAGCAGAGTTTGGAGACTGGTGTGCAGAAGGACCGTTGCACAGAGCAGACATTGAAGACTGAGGTGCAGAAGGATTGTTACAGAGAGCAAAGTTTGAATACTGGGGTGCAGAAGGATCATTAAAAAGAGCAAAGGTTGGAGACTCATGTGCAGAAGGACTTTTCCAGAGAGCAGAGTTTGGATCCTGTGGTGCAGAAGGACTGTTACAGAGAGCAGATATTGGAGACTGGGATGCAAATGGATCTTACAGATAGCAGAGTCTGGAGACTGGGGTGCAGAAAAACTGTTGCAGAGAGAAGAGTTTAGAGACTGAGGTGCAGAAGGATTGTTGCAGAGAGAAGAGGTTAGAGACTGGGGTGCAGAAGGACTTTTTCAGAAAGCAGAGGTTGGCAATTCGCGTGTAGAAGAACCATTAGAGAGAGAAGAGGTTGGAGACTGCGGTACAGAAGGACTGTTACAGAGAGCAGAGTTTGGAGACTTGGGTGCAGAAGGACTTTTAAGGAGAGCACAGTTTGGATATTTGGGTGCAGATGAACTGCTACAAAGAGCAGAGTTTGGACACTGAAATGAAAATGATATTTCAGAGAGCAGATTCTGGAGACTGGGGTGCAGAAGGACTGTTGCAGAGAGCAGAGGTTGGAGTTTGAGGTGCAAAAGGACCGTTGCAGAGAGAAGTGTTTGGAAACTGGGTTGCAGAAAGACTGTTACAGAAAGCAGAGGCTGGCAATTGGGGAGCAGAAGGACCGTTACAAAGAGAACAGGTTGGAGACTGCGATACAAAATGAGTGTTACAGAGAGCAGAGGTTGGAGACTGGGTAGAAGAAGGATCCTTTCAAAGAGCAAATGTTGGAGACTAGAATCCAGAAGGACTGTTATAGAGAGCAGAGGTTGGAGACTAAGTTGTAGATGGATCATTACAGAGAGCAGAGGTTGGAGACTGGGGTGCAGAAGGATTCTTACAGAGAGCAGAGGATGGAGACTGGGGTGCAGAAGGAGTGATATAGACATCAGAGTTTGGAGATTGGGATGCAGAAAAACTGTATAGAGAGCAGAGGTTGGAGACTGGGGTGCAGAAGAATCGTTACATAGAGCAGAGGTTGGAGACTCGGGTGAAGAATGACTGTTACCGAGAGCAGAGTTTCGATACTGTGGTGCAGAAGAACTGTTACAGAGAGCAGAGTTTGGAGACTGGGGTGTAGAAAGCCTGTTACAGAGATCAGAGGTTGGAGACTGAGGTGCAGAAAGATTGGTACAGAGAGGAAAAATTGGCGACTGAGGTAGAGAAGGACTGTTACTGAAAGCAGAGGTTGGGAACTGTGGTGCAGAAGGATCGTTGCAGAGAGCAGATGTTGGAACCTGAGGTGCAGAAGGATCGTTGCAGAGATCAGAGTTTGGAGACTGAGGTGCAGAAGGATTTTTACGGAGAGCAGAGTTTGGAGTCTGGGGTCAGAAACAAAGTTACAGAAAGGACATTTTGGAGACTGGGGAGAAGAAGAAATGTTGCAGAGAGCAGAGGTTGGAACTGGGGTGCAGAAGGACTATTGCAGAGAACAAATTTGAAGACGGAGGTGCAGAAGAACTGATACAGAGAGCAGAGGCTTGAGACTGAGGTCCAGAAGGATTGTAACAGACATCAGAGTTTGGAGTCTGGGGTGCAGAATGAGTGTTACAGAGAGCAGAATTTTGAGATTGGGGTGCAGAAGAACTGTTACCGAGAGCAGAGGTTGGAGACTGGGGCGCAGAAGGACTGTTGCAGAGAGCAGAGTTTGGAGAAGGAGGTGCAAAAGAAGACTGGGGTGCAGAAAAAGTGTTACAGAGAGCAGAGTTTGGAGATTGGGGTTCAGAAGAACTTTTAGAGAGAGCAGAGTTTGGAGACTGGGGTACAGGAAGATCATTACAGAGAGCAGAAGTTGGAGCCTGAGGTGCAGAAGGATCGCTACAGAGAGCAGAGTTTGGAGACCAGGATGCAGTAGGATAGTTACAGAAAGCACAGGTTGGAGACTAGGGTGCAGAAGAAATGTTGCAGAGAGCAGAGGTTGGAGACTGAGATGAAGAAGGACTGTAGCAGAGAGCAGAGGATGGAGACTGGGGTTTAGAAGGACTGTTGCAGAGAGCAGACGTTGGAGACTCGGATACAGAATGATCTTTGCAGAGAGCAGAGGTCGGAACCTGGGGAGCAGAGGTCCGTTGCAGAGTGATGAGATTGGAGACTGAGGTGCAGAAGGACTGTTGCAGAGAGCAGAGTTTGGAGACTTGGGTGCATAAGGACTGATGCAGAGAGCAGAGTTTGGAGACTGTGGTGCAGAAGGACTGATACAGAGAACAGAGGTTGGATACTGGGGTGCAGAAGGATCGTTGCAGAGAGCAGAGTTTAGAAACTATGGTGCAGAAGGATTGTTACACAGAGCAGAGTTTGGTCCTGGGGTGTAAAAAGACTGCTGCAGAGAACAGAGGTAGGAGACTCAGGTGTAAAAGGACTGATACAGAGAGCAAAGGTTGGAGACTGTGGTGCAGAAGAACTGATACGCAAAGCAGAGGTTGGAGACTGGGGTTCAGAAGGACCGTTACAGGGAGCAGAATTTGGAGACTGCAGTAGAGGAGTTTTACAGAGAGCAAAGTTTGGAAACCGGGGTGCAGAAGGATTGTTGCAGAGAACAGAGGGTGGATTCTGGGGTGCAGAAAAACAGTTTCAGGGAGAAGAGGTTGGAGACTGAGGTACAGAAGGATTGTTACAGAGAGCAGAGTTTAAAGACTGGGGTCCAGAAGGACTGTTGCAGAGAGCAGAGTTTGGAGACTGAGGTGAAGAAGGACCGTTACAGAGAGAAGAGTTTGGAGACTGGGGTGCAGAGGCCTGTTACAGAGAGCAGAGATTGGAGACTGGGGTGCAGAAGAGGCCTTCTACAGAGAGCAGAGTTTGGAGACTGGGGTGCAGAAGGAATGTTACAGATAGCACAATTTCGAGACTGGGTTGCACAAAGATCTTACAGAGAGCATTTTGGAGACTGAGGTTCTGAAGGACTATTACAGAGAGCAAAGGTTGGAAACTGGGGTGCAGAAGGATTGTGGCAGAGAGCAGAGTTCTCAGACTTATGTGAAGAAGGACTGTTGCAGAGAGCAGAATTTGGAGACCGGGGTGCAAAAGGATCATTGCAGAGAGCACAGGTTGGAAACTGGGGTGCAGAAGGATTGTGGCAGAGAGCAGAGTTCTCAGACTTAGGTACAGAAGGACTGTTGCAGAGAGAAGATGTTGGATCCTGGGGTGCAGAAAGACTATTGCAGAGAGCAGAATTTGGACACCGGGGTGCAAAAGGATCGTTGCAGAGAGCACAGGTTGGAGACTGGAGTGCAGAAGGCCTGTTACAGAGAGCAGAGGTTGAAGACTGGGGTGCAGAAGGCTTGTTACAGAAAGCAGAGTTTGGAGACTGGGGTGCAGAAGGACTGTTACATAGAGCAGCATTTGGAGAATGCGTGGCAGAAAGATCTTACAGAGAATAGAGGTTGGAGACGGAGGTGCAGCAGGACTTTTACAGAGAGTAGAGGGTGGAGACTGGGGTGCAGAGGGGGTGTTACAGAGAGCACAGGGTGGAGACTGGTGTGCAGAGGGGGTGTTACAGAGAGCAGAGTTTGGAAGAACTCTGCAGAAGAACTGTTACTGAGAGAAGAGGTTGGAGACTGGGGTGCAGCTGGACTGTTGCAGAGAGCAGAGTTTGGAGACTGAGATTCAAAAGGACTGTTACAGAAAGCAGAGTTTGGAAACTGGGGTGTATAAGGACCATTGCTGTGAGCAGAGATTGGAGCCTGGGGAGATGAAGGATTGTTGCAGAGAGAAGATGTTGGAGACTGGGGTGCAGAAGGACTGTTAAAGAGTGAAGAGGTTGGAGACTGAGGTGCAGAAGGACTTTTACAGAGAGCAGAATTTGGAGATGAGGTGCAGAAGAATTATTACAGAGGAGAGGTTGGAGACTGTGTTGCAGAAGGACTAATACAGAGATCAGAGGTTAGAGACTGGGGTGCAGAAGGATCGTTGCAGAGAGCAGAGGTTGGAAACTAAGGTGCAGAAGAATAGGTACACAGAGCAGATTTTTTACACTGGGGAGTAAAAGTACTGCTATAGAGAGCAGAGCTTGGAGTGTGGGGAGAAAAAGGATCATTGCAGAGAGCAGATGTTGGAGACTGGGGTGCAGAAGGAGTATTAAAGAGAGCAGAGGTTGGAGACTGAAGTTAAGAAAGATCATTTCTTAGTGCAGAGTTTTGAGACTGGGGTGCAGAGGACTGTTACAGATTGCAGAACTTCGAGACTGAGGAGCAGAATGAATTTTAAAGAGAGGAGAGGTTGGAGACTGGGGTGCAAAAGGAATCTTACAGAGAGCAGAGAATGGAGACTGGGGTGCAGAAGGATCATTGCAGAGAGCAGAGATTGGAGAATGAGGTGCAGAAGGATCGCTATAGAGAGCAGAGTTTGGAGACTGGGTTGCAGCAGGACAGTTACAGAGAGCACAGGTTGGAGAACTGGGTGCAGAAATACTGAAGCAGAGAGTAGAGGTTGTAGACTGGGGTGCAGAAGGACTGTTGCAGAGAGCAGTTGTTAGAGACTCTGATGCAGAAAGATCATTGCAGAGAGCAGAGGTTGGAGACTGCGGTTTAGAAGGACTGTTGCAGAGAGCAGAGTATGGAGACTGAGGTGCAGAAGGCCTATTACAGAGAGCAGAGGTTGAAGACTGAGGTGCAGAAGGACTGTTTCACAGATGAGAGGTTGGAGACTGGGCTTTAGTAGGATCATTGCAGAGAGCAGAGGTTGGAGACAGGCATGTAGAATGACCGTTGCATAGAGTTTGGAGATATTTGTGCAGAAGGCCTGTTACAGAGAGGAGAGGTTGGAGACTGGGGTGCAGAAGGACTGTGATAGAGAGCAGTATTTGGAGACAGTGTTGCTGAAGGATCTTACAGAGAGCAGAGTTTGGAGACTGAGCTACAGGTGGACTGATACATTGAGCAGTAGTTGGAGACTGGGGTGCAGAAGAATCGTGGGGAGCAGAGGTTTCAGACTGAGGTACAGGTGGACTTTTACAGAGTGCAGTGATTGGAGACTGGGGTGCTGAAGGACTGTTACAGAGAGCAGAGTTTGGAGACTGTGGTATAGGACTGTTTCCTAGAGCAGAGGTTGAAGACTGGAGTGCAGAAGCACTCTTACATAGAGCATAGGTTGGAGACTGAGGTGCAAAGGATAGATACAGAGAACAGATTTTCTAGACTGGGGTTTAGGCAGACTGATACAGAAAGCAGAGGTTGGAGACTGGGGTGTAAATGGACCTTTACAAAGAGCAGAGGTTGGAGACTGCGAAACAGAAGGACTGTTACAGAGAACAGATCTCGGAGACTGGGAGCAGAAGGACAGTTGCAGAGAGCAGAGGTTTGAGACTGGGGTGGAGAAGGAATGTTATAGAGAGCAGAGTTTGGAAACTAGAGTGCAGAATGAACTTATAGAGAGCAAAGGTTGGAGACTGTGGTGCATAAGGACTGTTACTGAGAGCAGAAGTTGGAGACTGGGGTCCAGAAGGATCGTTGCAGAGAGCGAAGTTTGGAGACTGGGGTGCAGAAGTAGTGTTGCAGAGAGCAGATGTTGAAGACTGGGGTGCAGAAGGACTGTTACAGAGAGCAGAGGTTGGAGACTGAGGTGCCGAAGGACTGTTACAGAAAGCAGAGTTTTGAGATTTGGGTGTAGAAGGACTGTTACAGAGAGCATAGGTTGGAGACTGGGGTTCAGATGGATCTTACAAAGAGCAGAGTTTGGAGACTGGGATTCAAAACGACTGTTGCAGACAGCAGATGTTGGAGACGTGGGTATAGAAGAATCGTTGCCGAGAGAAGAGGTTTTAGACTGGGGTGCAGAAAGCCTATTACAGAGAGCAGAGTTTTGAGACTGGGTTGCAGAAGTCCTGTTACAAAGAGCAGAAGTTGGAGACTGTTTTGCAGAAGGACAGGTACAAAGTGCAGAGTTTAAAGACTGGGTTGCAGAAGGATCTTGCAGAGAGCAGAGTTGGGAGACTGAGGTGCAGAAAGACTGTTACAGAGAGCCAAGGTAGAAGACTGGGGTGCAGAGCGGTCGTTGCAGAGAGAAGAGTTTTAAGACTAAGGTGCAGAATGACTGTTGAAGAGAGCAGATGTTGGAGACTCGGGTGCAGAAGAACTGTTACAGAGAGCAGAATTTGGGGACTGAGGTGCAGATGGACTGTTGCAGAGATCAGAGGTTGGAGACAGGGGTGCAGAAGGATCGTTACATAGACCACATTTTGGAGACTGGGGTGCAGAAGGACTGCTACAGAGAGCAGCGTTGGGAGACTGGCATCCAGAAGCCCTGTTACAGAGAGGAGAGGTTAGAGACTGGGGTGCAGAAGGACTGGTATAGAGAGCAGAGTTGGGAGACTGGGGTGCAGAAGGCCTGCTACAGAGAACAGAGTTGGGAGACTGGCTTCCAGAAGGCCTGTTATAGAGAGGATCGGTTGGAGACTGGGGTGCAGAAGGACAGTTATAAAGAGCAGAGTTTGGAGACTGGGTTGCTGAACGATCCTAAGGAGAGAAGAGGTTGGAGACTGAGGTGCAGGTGGACTGTTACAGAGAGCGGTGGTTGGAGACTGAGGTGCAGAAGTACCATGCAGAAAAGAGAGGTGTCAGACTGAGGTGCAGAAGGACTGTTACAGAGAGCAGAGGTTGGAGACAGAGGTGTAGAAGTACTGTTAGAAAGAGCAGAGTTTTGAGACTGAGGTGCAGAAGGACTGTTACAGAAAGCAGAGGTTGGAAATTGGGGTGCAGAAGGACCGTTTCAAAAACCAGAGTTTGGAGACTGCGGTATAGAAAAACTGTTACAGAGAGCAGAGTTTAGAGACTGGGGTGTAGAAGGAATGTTACAGAGAGCACAGGTTGGAGACTGAGGTTCAGAAGGACAGATACAGAGAGCAGAGTTTTGAGACTGGTGTTCAGAAGGACTGATATAGAGAACAGTGTTTGTCGACTGGGGTGCAGAAGAATTGTGCAGAGAGCAGAGGTGTCGGACTGAGGTGCAGAAGGACTGTTACAGAGAGCAGAGGTTAGAGACTGAGGTGTAGAATGACTGTCACAGAAAGCAGAGTTTGTAGACTGAGGTGCAGAAGGACTGTTACAGAAAGAAGTGGTTGGAAATTAGGGTGCAGAAGGACCGTAACAGAGACCAGAGTTTGGAGTCTGTGGTATAGAAAAATTGTAACAGAGAGCAGAGGTTGGAGACTGAGGTACAGAATAATAGATACAGAGAGCAGAGGTTTGAGACTGGGTTTTAGAAGGATCCTACAGAGAGCAGAGGTTGAAGAGTGAAGTGCAGAAAGACTGTTACAGAGAATAGAGGTTGGAGACTGAGGTGCAGAAGGACCGTTGCAGAGAACAGAGTTTGAAGAGTGGGGTGCAGAAGGATCGTTGCAGGGAGCAGAGGTTTTAGACTGGGGTGAAGAAGGCCTGCTACAGAGAGGAGAGTTTGGAGACTGGCGTGCAGAAGGCCTGTTACAGAGAGAAGATGTTGCAGACTGGGGTGCAGAAGGACTGTTATAGAGAGCAGAGTTTTGAGACTGAGTTCCTGAAAGATATTACAGAGAGCAGAGTTTTGAGACTGAGGTACAGGTGGACTGTTACAGAGAGCAGTGCTTGGAGACTGGGGTGCAGAAGGATCGTGCAGAGAGCAGAGTTGTCAGACTGAGGTGCAGATGGACTGTTATAGAGAGCAGAGTTTGGAGAATGGGGTGCAGAAGGACTGTTGCAGAGAGCAGAGGTTGGAGACTGGGGTGAAGAAGGACTGTTGCAGAGAGCAGAGGATGGAGACTGGGCTCCAGAAAGAATGTTGCAGAGAGCAGATGTTGGAGACTGAGGTGCAGAAGGACTCTTAGAGAGAGCAGAAGTTGGAGACTGGGGTTGAGAAGGACTTTTGCAGAGAGCAGAGGTTGGGTACTGAGAAGCAAAATCCTGTTACATAGAGGAGAGGTTGGACACTTGGGTGCAGAAGGATCGTTGAAATAAGCAGAGCTTGGAGACAGGGGTGCAGAAGGATGTTAAAGAGAGCAGAAGTTGGAGACTGAGTTGCAGAAGGACTGTTGCAGAGATCAGAGTTTGGAGACTGGGGTGAAGTAGGATCATTGCAGAGAGCAGAAGTTGGAGACTGGGGTGCAGAAGGGTCCTTGCAGAGAGCAGAGGTTGGAGACTGGGGTGCAGAAGGCCTGCTACAGAGAGCAGAGTTTTGAGACTCTCGTGCAGAATGCCTGTTACAGAGAAGAGAGGTTGGAGACTTGGGTGCAGAAGGACAGTTATAGAGAGCAGAGTTTGGAGACCGAGTTCCTGAAGGATCTTACAGAGAGCAAAGGTTGGAGCCTGAGGTGCAGGTGGACTGTTACAGAGAGTACTGTTTGGAGACCCGGGTGCAGAAAGATCGTGCAGACAGCAGAGGTGTCAGACTGAGGTGCAGATGGACTGTTACAGAGAGCAGAGGTTGGAGACTGAGGTGTAGAATGACTGTTACAGGGAGTAGAGTTTGGAGACTGAGGTGCAGAAGAACTGTTACAGAAAGAAGTGGTTGAAATTGGGGTGAAAAGGACCGTAAGAAAGACCAGAGTTTGGAGAAAAACTGTAACAGATAGCAGAGGTTGAAGACTGAGGTGCAGAATGATAGATACAGAGAGCAGAGGTTTGAGACTGGGGATAAAAGGACTGATACAGAAAGCAGAGTTTGGAGACTGGGATGCAGAAGGACAGTTACAGAGAACAGAGGTTGGAGACTGGGGTGCAGAAGGACTGTTGCAGAGAGCAGAGGTTGGAGAGTGAAGTGCAGAAGGACTGTTGCGGAGAGCAGAGGCTGGAGACTGACGTGCAGAAGATTTGTTCGATAGAGCAGAGTTTGGAGACTGAGGGGCAGAAGGACTGTTGCAGAGAGCAGAGGTTGGAGAATGGGAAGCAGAAGGACTTTTGCAGAGGACAGAGGTTGGAGACTGGGGTGTTGCAGGACATTTGCAGAAAGCAGAGGTTAAAGAATGGCGTGGAGAAGGAATGTTTCAGAGAGCAGAGTTTGGATGCTAGAGTGCAGAAGGATCTTACAGAAAGCAGATGTTGGATACTTTGGTGCAGAAGGACTGTTGAAGAGAGTAGAGTTTGGAGACTGGGTGCAGAAGGATTGTGCAGAGAGCAGAGGTGTCAGACTGAGGTGCAGAAGGACTGTTACCGGGAGCAGAGGTTGGAGAATGAGGTGTAGAAGGACTGTTTCTGAGAGCAGAGTTTGGAGACTGAGGTGCAGAATGACTGTTACAGAAAGAAGAGGTTGAAAATTGGGGTGCCAAAGGACCGTTACAGAGACCAGAGTTTGGAGACTGCGATATAGAAAAACTTTTACAGAGAGCAGAGTTTGGAGACTTGTGTGCAGAAGGAATGTTACAGAGAGCACAGGTTGGAGACTGAGGTGCAGATGGATATATATAGAGAGCAGAGTTTTGAGACTGGGGTTAAGAAGGACCGTTACAGAGAGCAGATGTTGGAGACTGGGGAGCAGAAGGACTGTTGCAGAGGACAGAGTTTGGAGACTGGGGTTCTGCAGAACACTTGCAGAAAGCAGAGGTTAAATACTGGGGTGAAGAAGGAATGTTACAGAGAGAAGAATTTTGAAACAGAAGTGCAGAAGGTTCTTACAGAGAGCAGAGTTTGGAGACTGTGGTGCAAAAGGACTGTTGCAAAGAGCAGAGATTGGAGATTGAGGTGCAGAAATCCTGTTACATAGAGCAGAGCTAGAAGAAAGGGGTGCAGAAGAATTATACAGAGAGCAGAATTTAGAGACTGTGGTGCAGAAGGAATATTGTAGAGATCAGAGTTTGGAGACTGGGGTGCAGTATAATCATTGCAGAGAGCAGAGTTTGAAGACTGGTATGCAGAAGGCCAGTTACAGAGAGGAGAGGTTGAAGACTGGGGTGCAGAAGGACTTTTATAAAGAGCAGTGTTTGGAGACTGGGTTGCTGAAGGATCTTACAGAGAGCAGAGGTTGGAGACTGAGGTTTAGGTGGACTGTTACAGAGAGCAGAGGTTGAAGACTGAGGTGTAGAAGGACTGTTACAGAGACGAGAGTTTGGAGACTCAGGTGCAGAAGGACTGTTACAGAAAGCAGAGTTTCGAAATTGGGCTGCAGAAGGACCACTACAGAGAGCAGAGTTTGGAGACTGTGGTATAGGTCTGCTACCGAGAGCAGAGGTTGGAGACTGAGGTGCAGAAGGATAGATACAGAGAACAGAGTTCCGAGACTGTGGTTCAGACATACTGATACAGAAAGCAGAGATGGAGACTGGGGTGTAGAAGGATTGTTACAAAGAGCAGAGGTTGGAGACTGCGGTACTGAAGGACTGTTACAGAGAGGAGATATCTGAGTCTGGGGAGCAGAAAAACTGTTGCAGAGGACAGAGGTTGGAGACTAGGGTGGAGAAGGAATGTTACACAGAGCAGAGTTTTGTAACTGGAGTGCAGCAAGATCTTAAAGAGAGCAGAGGTTGGAGACTGTGGTGCAGAAAGACTGTTGCAAAGAGCAAACATTGGAGACTGGGTTTTAGAAAGATCGTTCAAGATAGCAGATTTTAAAAACTGGGGTGCAGAAGGACTGTTACACAGAGCAGAGTTTGGAGACTGAGGTGCAGAAGGACTGTTAGAGAGAACAAAGTTTGGAGACTGGGGTGCAGAAGGACTGTTACAGAGAATAGAGTTTGGAGACTGGGGTTCAGATGGATCTTACAGAGAGCAGAGTTTGGAGACTGGGGTTCAAAAGGAGTGTTGCAGAGATCAGATGTTGGAGACTGGGGTGGAGAAGAATCGTTGCAGAGAGAAGAGGTTGGAGACTGAGGTGCAGAATGTCTGTTACAGAGAGCAGTGGTTGAAGACTGTTGTGCAGAAAGACTGTTACAGAGTGCAGAGTTTAAAGACTGGGTTGCAGAAGAATCTTACAGAGAGCAGAGTTGGGAGACTGAGGTGCTGAAGGACTGTTAAAGGGAGCAGAGTTTGTAGACTGGGGTCAGAAGGGTCGTTGAAGAGAGCAGGGTTTTGAGACTGAGGTGCAGAAGAACTGTTTTAGAAAGCAGATGTTGGAGACTGGGGCACAGAAGGACTGTTGCAGAGAGCAGACTTTGAAGACTCGGATGCAGAAGGACTGTTACAGAGAGCAGAGGTTGGATACAGGGGTGCAGAAGGATCTTACAGAGAGCAAAATTTGGAGACTGAGGTGCAGAAAGACAGTTGCAGAGATTAGAGGTTTGAGACTGAGGTGCAGTATGATCACTGCAGAGAGCAGAGGTTGGAGACTTGGGTGCAGAAGGATCGTTGCCGAGAGCAGATATTGGAGACTGGGTTGTAGAAGGCCTGCTACAGAGAGAAGAGTTTGGAGACTGGTGTGCAGAAGGCCTGTTACAAAGAGGAAAGGTTATAGACTGGGGTGCAGAAGGACAGTTTTAGAGAGCAGAGTTTGGAGACTGGGTTGCTGAAGGATCTTACAGAGAGCAGAGGTTGGAGACTGAGGTGCAGGTGGACTATTACAGAGAGCAGTGTTTGAAGACTGGTGTGCAGAAGGATCGTGAAGAGAGCAGAGGTGTAAGGCTGAGGTGCAGAAGGACTGTTGCAGAGAGCAGGTTTTGGAGACTGGGGTGAAGAAAGATCGTCGTAGAGAGCAGAGGTTTGAGACTGGAATGCAGAAGGACTGTTACAGAGAACAGAGGTTCGAGACTGGGTTGCAGAAAGCCTGTTACAGAGAGAAGAGTTTGGAGAAAGGGTGCAGAAGGACTGTTACAGAGGGAAGAGTTTGAAGACTGGGTTACAGAAAGATCTTACACAGAGCAGAGGTTTGAGACTGAGGTGCAGAACGACTGTTTCAGAGAGTAGAGGTTAGAGACTGAGGTGCAGAGGGTTGTTACAGAGAGCAGATGTTGGAGACTGGGGTGCAGAAGGACTGCTGCAGATAGCAGAGGTGGAAGACTGGGGTGCAGAAGAACTGTCGGAAAGAGCAGAGGTTGGAGACTGAGGTGCAGAAGGAATGTTTCAGAGAGCAGATTTTGGAGACTGGGGTGCAGAAGTACTGATACAGAGAGCAGAGGTTGGAGACTGGGGTGCAGAAGGACCGCTAGAAAGAGCAGATGTTAAAGACTGTGGTTTAGAAGGACTGTTGCAGAGAACAAAGGTTAGAGAATGGGGTGTAGAAGTACTTTTCCAGAGAGCAGAGGTTGAAGACTGAGATGCAGAAGGACTGTTACAGAGAGAAGACGTTGGATACTGAGGTGCAGAAGGACTGTTAGAGAGAGCAGAGTTTGGAGACTGGGGTGCAGAAAAATCGTTGCAGACAAAAGAGGTTTGAGACTGGGATGCAGAAGAAGTGTTACAGAGAGTAGAGTTTGGAGACTGAGGTGCAGAAGAATCGTTGCTGAGAGCAGAGTTTTGAAACTGAGGTGCAAAAGGACTGTTACGAAGAGCCGAGTTTGGAGATTGGGGTGCAGAAAAACTGTTACAGAGAGCAGAGTTTTTAGACAAGGTTGCTCAAGGATCTTACATAGAGCAGAGGTTGTAGACCAAGGTGCAGCAGGACTGTTACAGAGAGCAGAGGTTGGAGACTAGGGTGCAGAAAAATCGTTGCAGAAAAGAGAGTTTTCAGAATGAGGTGCAGAAGGACAATTGCAGAGAGCACATGTTGGAGACTGGGGTGCAGAAGGACTGTTGTAGAGAGCAGAAGTTGGAGACTGGTGTGCAGAAGGATGGTTGTAGGGAGCAGAGGTTGGAGACTGGGGTGCAGAAGGATTGTTATCAAGAAAAGATGTCGGAGACTGGGGTGTAGAAGGCCTTTTACGGAGAGCAGAGTTTGCAGAAGGGGATCAGAAGTACTTTTACAGAGAGTAGAGTTTGGAGAATGAGGTGCAGAAGGATCATTATAGAGTGAGTAGGTTGGAGACTGGGTTGCAGAGGGACTGCTGCAGAAAGCAGAGGCTGGACATGGGGTGTAGAAGACCTGTTTCGGAGAGTACAGGATTAATATTTGTGTGCAGAATCACTGTTGCAGAGAGTAGAGGTTGGAGAATGCCTTTTAGTAGGACTGTTATAGAGGCAGAGTTTGGACACTTTGTTGCAGAAGGACTGTTTCGGAGAGCAGATATTGGAGACTGGGTTGCAGAAGGACTGTTGCAGAGAGCAGCATTTGTAGACTGAGGTGCAGAAGGACTGTTACAGAGAGCAGAGGTTTGAGATTCGGGTGCAGATGGACTGATACAGAAAGCAGAGTTCTGAAACTCTGGTGCAGAAAGACTGTTGCAGACAGCAGAGGTTGGAGAATGGAGTGCAAAAGTCCTGTTACACAGAGCAGAGTTTGGAGACTGGGGTGCAGAAGGACTGTTACAAAGAGCAGAGTTTGGAGACAGGGATGCCGAAGGATTTTACAGAGAGAAGATTTTGGAGACTGTGGTACAGCAGGACTGTTGTAGAGAGAAGAGGTTGGAGACTGGGGATCAGAATGATCGTTGCAGAGAACAGTGTTTTCAGACTGAGGTGCAGAAGGACTCTTGCAGAGAACAGATGTTGGAGAGTGGCGTGCAGAAAGACTGTTGCAGAGAGCAGATGTTGGTAACTAGGGTCCAGAAGGACTAATGTAGAAAGCAGAGGTTGGAGACTGAGGTGCAGAAGGACTGTTGCAGAGAGAAGAGTTTGTAGACTGAGGTGCAGAAAGACTCTTAGAGAGAGCAGATGTTGGAAATTGTGGTGCAGATGGAGTGATACAGTAAGCAGAGTTTGGAGACTGGGGTGCAGACAGACTGTTGCAGAGAGCAGAGTTTGTAGACTGAGGTGAAGAAGCACTATTACAGAGAGAAGAAGTTTGAGAATGGGGTGCAAAAGGCCTGTTACAGAGAGCAGAGGTTGGAGACTGGGGTGCAGAAGGACTGTTACAGAGAGCAGAGTTTTGAGACTGAGGTGCAGAAGGATCCTTGCAGAGAATAAAGTTTTCAGACTGAGATGCAGAAGGACTGTTGCAGAGAGCAGAGTTTGGAGACTGAGGTGCAGAAGGACTGTTACAGAGAGCAGAGATTGGAGACTTGGGTGCAGAAAAACCGTTACACAGAGCAGATATTTGAGAGTGCACTAAAGGAGGACTGTTACAGAGAGCAGAGGTTGGAGACTGGGGTGGAGAAGGACTGTTGCAGAGCGCAGAGGAAGGATACTGGGGTGCAGAAGGATCTTTGTGGAAAGCAGAGTATTGAGACTGGTGTGCAGAAGGACTGTTACAGAGAACAGAGTTTGGAGAAGGGGTTCAGAAAGATTGTTACAGAGGGCAGAGTTTGGATACTAGGTTGCAGAAGATTCTTACAAAGAGCAAATGTTGGAGACTGAGGTGCAGAAGGACTGTTACAGAGAGTAGAGGTTAGAGACTGAGGTGCAGAAGGACTGTTGCTGGGAGCAGAGTTTTGAGACTTGGGTCCAGAAGGACTGTTGCAGACAGCAGAGTTTGAAGACTTAGGTGCAGAAGGACTATTACAGAGAGCAGAGGTTGGAGACAGGGATGCAGATTGACTGATACAGAAAGCAGGGGTTAGAGACTGGGGTGCAGTAGGACCGTTACAGAGAGAAAATTTTGGAGACTGCACTACAGGAGGACTGTTATGGAGAGCGGAGGTTGGAGACTGGGGTAGAAAAAGACTGTTTCAAGGTGCAGAGTTTGCAGACAGGGGTGCACAAGTATCGTTTTAGAGAGCAGAGTTTTCAGACTGAGGTGCAGAAGGATTGTTACAGAGAGCAGATGTTAGAGTCTGGGGTGCAAAAGGACTTTTTCAGAGAGCAGATGTTGGAGACTGAGGTGCAGTAGGATTGTTACAGAGAGCAGAGGTTGAATACTTGGGTTCAGAAGGACCATTGCAGAGATCAGAGTTTGGAAACTGAGGTGAAGAAGGATCGTTGCAGAGAGCAGAGTTTTCAGACTGAGGTGCAGAAGGACTGTTGCAGAGAGCAGATGTTGGAGCCTGGGGTGCAGAAGGTTCGTTGCAGAGAGAAGAGGTTGGAGAGTAAGGTGCCGAAGAACTGTTGCAGATAGCAGAGGTTGGAGACTGGGGTGTAGAACGACTGTTGCAGGGACCAGAATTTGAGACATCAGTGCTTAAGGACTGTTGCAGAGAGCAGAGGTTTGAGACTGAGATGCAGAAGGACTGTTACAGAGATTAGAGGTTGGAGACTGAGGTACAGAAACATTGTTACAGAGAGCAGAGTTTGGAGACTGGGGTGCAGAAGGACTGTTGCAGATAGCAGAGTTTGGAGACTGGGGTGTAGAAAGACTTTTGCAGGCAGCAGAGGTTGGAGACTGGGGTTAAGAAGGACTGTTGCAGAGAGCAGAGGTTAGAGACTGGGGTGCAGAAGGACCGTTACAGAGAGCAGAGTTTTGAGACTGTGGTATAGAAGGACTGTTACAGAGCGCAGAGGTGGGATACTGGTGTGCAGAAAGACTGATGCAAAGAACAGAGTTTGGAGACTGGGGTACAGACGGACCGTTTCGGAGAGCAGAGGTTGGAGACTCAGGTGCAGAAAAATTGTTACAGAGAGCAGAGGTAGGAAACTGGTTTGCAAAAGGACTGATCCATAAAGCATAGGTTGGAGAATGGGGTTAAGAAGGCCTGTTACAAAGAGCAGCTGTTGGAGACTGAGGTGCTGAAGGTTCATTACAGAGAGCAGACTTTGGAGACTGAAGTGCAGTAGGACTGTTACAGAGAAGAACGGTTGGAGACTGGGGTGCAGAAGGATTCTTACAGAGAGCAGTAGATAGAGACTGGGGTGCAGAAGGAGTGTTACAGAGAGCAGAGTTTGTAGATTGGTAACCAGAAAAACTGTTACAGAGAGCAAAGCTTGGAGAATGGGGTGCAGAAGGTCTGTTACAGAGAGCAGAGTTTGGAGACTGAGGTGAAGAAGAATTTTTACAGAGAGCAGAGTTTGGACACTGATGTGCAGAAGGACTGTTACAGAGAGCAGAGCTTGGAGACTGTGGTGCAGAAGGACTGTTGCAGAGAGCAGTGTTTGGAGACTGAGGTGCAGAAGAATCGTTGCAGAGAGAAGAAGTTGGAGACTGGGGTGCAGAAGGCCTGTTACAGAGTGCAGACTTTATAGACTGAGTTGCAGAAGACCTGTTACAGAGAGCAGATGTTTGAGACTGGGGTGCAGAAGGATTGTTACAGATAGCACAGTTTGGAGACTGGGGTTTAGAAGGATTGTTGCAGAGAGCAGAGGTTTCAGACTGAGGCTTAGAAGGACTGTTACACAGAGCAGTGGTTGGAGTCTCAGGTGCAGAAGGACGGTTTCAAAAAGCAGAGTTTGGCAATTGGGGTGCAGAAGTACTGTTATAGAGAGAACACTTTGGAGACTGCGGTACAGAAGGACTGTTACAGAGAGCAGATTATTGAGACTGGGGTGCAGAAGGACTGTTACAGAGAGCAGACTTTGGAGACAGAGATGCAGAAGGATTGTTACAGAGAGCAAAGATTGGAGACTGGTGTGCAGAAGGACCATTACAGAAAGCAAAGAATCGGGACTGAGATGCAGAAGGACTTTTAGAGAGAACAGAGTTTGGAGACTGGGTAGAAGAAGGATCCTTGCAGAGAGCAGATGTTCGAGACTGGGGTGCAGTAGGACTGTTACAGAGAGCACAGGTTAAGACAGGTGTGCAGAAGAAATGGTGCAGAGAGCTCAGTTAGAAGACTTGGGTGCAGAAGGACTGATACAGAATGCAGAGTTCAGAGACTGGGGTGCAGAAGGACCGTTACAGATTGCAGAGGTTGGATACTGAGGTGCAGAAGGACTTTTACAGAGAGGAGAGGTTGGAGACAGTGGTGGCAAAGGATTCTTACAGAGAGCAGAGGATGGAGACTGGGGTGCAGAAGGAGTGTTACAGAGAGCAGAGTTTGGAGATTGGGGATCAGAAGAACTGTTACAGAAAGCAGACGTTGGAAACTGTGGTGCAGAAGGCCTGTTACAGAGAGCAAAGTTTGGACATGAGGTGCTGAAGGACTGTTCCATAGAGCAGAGCTTGGAGACTGGGGTGCAGAAATACTGTTGCAGAGAGCAGAGGTTGGAGAATGGGATGCAGAAGAAATCTTGCAGAGAGCAGAGTTTAGAGACTGAGGTGCAGAATGATCGCCACAGAGAGCAGAGTTTGGAGACCGGGGTGCAGTAGGATAGTTTCAGAGAGCACAGGTTGGAGACTGGGGTTCAGAAGAAATGTTGCAGAGAGCAGAGGTTGGAGACTGGGGTGCAGAAAGACTGTAGCAGAGAGAAGAGGTTGGAGATTGGGGTGTATAAGGACTTTTGCAGAGAGCAGACGATGGAGACTGGGATGCAAAAAAATCTTTGCAGAGATCATATGTTGGATATTGGGGTATAATAAGACGATTACAGAGAGCAGAGGTTGGAGAATGGGGTGCAGAAGGATTGTTGGAGAGAGCAGAGGTCAGAGACTGAGCAGCAGAATGACTGTTACAGAAAGTAACGTTTGGAGAACGGGGTGCAGAAGGATCTTACAGAGAGCAGACTTTGGAGACTGGGATGCAGAATGATCGTTTCAAAGAGCAGAGGTTGGAGACTGGGGTGTAGAAGAACTTTTGAAGAGACCAGAGGTTTAAGACTGGGGTGCAGAAGGCCTGTTACAGAGAGCAGATGTTGGAGACTGGGGTGCAGAAGGATTGTTACAGATAGCACAGTTTGGAGACTGGGGTTTAGAAGGATTGTTGGAGAGAGCAGAATTTTCAGATTGAGTCTGAGAAGGACTGTTACAGAGAGCAGAGGTTGGAAATTGGGGTGCAGAAGGACCCTTATAGAGAGAAGAGTGGAGATTGCCGTAGAGAAGGACTGTTACAGAGAGCTGAGTTTGGAGACTGGGGTGCAGAAGGACCATTGTAGAGAGCAGATGTGGGAGACTGGGATGCAGAAGGATCGATGCAGAGAGCAGAGGTTGGAGACTGAGGTGCAGAAAAATCTCTACAGAGAGCAGAGTTTGGAGACCGGGGTTCAGTAGGATAGTTTCAGAGAGCACAGGTTGAAGACTGGGGTGCAGAAGAAATGTTGCAGAGAGCAGAGGTTGGAAACTGGGGTGCATAAGGACTGTAGTAGAGAGCAGAGTTTAGAGACTTGGGTTTAAAAAGACTGTTGCAGATAGCAGACGTTGGAGACAGGGATGCAGAAGGATCGTTGCAGAGAGAAGATGTTGGATACTGGGGTATAATAAGACGGTTGCAGAGAGCAGAGGTTGGAGACTTGGGTGCAGAAGGACTGTTGCAGAGAGCAGAGTTTGGAGACTGAGGTTCAGAAGGACTTTTACAAAGAGCAGAGGTTTTAGACTGGGGTGCAGAATAACCAATGCCAAAAGTAGAGATTGGAGACTGGGGTACAGAAGACTGTTACTGAGAGCAGAGTGTGTAGCCTGGGGTGCAAAAGTAAAGCTGCAGAGAACAGAGATTGGATACTGGGGTGCACAAGGGCCGTTGCAGAGTGATGATGTTGAAGACTGACGTGCAGAATGACTGTTACAGAGAGCAAAGTTTTGAGAACGGGATGCAGAATGATCTTACAGAGAGCACACGTTGGAGACTGGGATGCAGAAAGATTGTTGCAGAGAGCAGAGGATGGAGACTGGGGTGTAGAAGAACTGTTACAGAGAGCAGAGGTTATAGACGGGGGTGCAGAATAACTGATCAAGAAAGTAGAGTTTGGAGACTGGGGTGCAGAAGGACTGTTACAAAGAGCAAAGGTTGGAAACTCGGTTGCAGAAAGATTTTTGCACAGAGCAGAGTTTTCAGACTGAGGTTCAGAGGGACTGTTTCAGAGAGAAGAGGTTGGAGACTGAGGTGCAGAAGGATCGTTGCAAGGAGAAGAGGTTGGAGACTGGCGTGCAGACAGCCTCTTATAGAGAGCAGAGTTTGGAGACTGAGGTGCAGAAGACCTGTTACAGAGAGCAGAGGTTGGAGACTGGGGTGCAGAAGGATTGTTACAGAAAGCACATTTGGAAGACTGGGGTGCAGAAGGATCTATGCAGATAGCAAAGGTTTAAGACTGAGGCTTAGAAGGACTGTTACAGAGAGCAGAGGTTGGAATCTGAGGTGCAGAAGGACTGTTACAGAAAGCAGAGGTTGGAAATTGGGGTGCAGAAAAACAGCTATAGAGAGAAGAGGTTGGAGACTGCGGTACAAAAGGACTGTTAGAGAGAGCAGAGTTTGAAGACTTTGGTGAAGAAGGACCGGTATAGAGAGCAGATGTTGAAGACTAGGGTGCAGAATGACTGTTACAGAGACCAGACGTTAGAGACTGAGGTGCAGAAGGATTGGTACAGAGAGGAGAAGTTGGAGACTGAAGTGTAGAAGGACTGTAACAGAGAGCAGAGGTTGGAAACTGGGGTGCAGAAGGATCGTTGCAGAGAGCAGAGGTTGGAGACTGAGGTGCAGAAGGATCGTTGCAGAGAGCAGAGGTTGGAGACTGATGTGCAGAAGTATCGTTACAGAGAGCAGAGGTTGGAGACTGTGGTTCAGAAGAAATGTTGCAGTGAGAAGAGACTGGAGCCTGCAGTACAAAAGTACCGTTACAAATAGCAGAGGGTGGAGACTGGGGTTCAGAAGGAATGTCACAGAGAGCAGAGTTTGAAAACTGGGGTGCAGAAGGATGAAACAGAGAGCAGAGGTGGAAGACTGGGTCAGAAGAACTGTTGCAGAAAAGAAACGTTGGCGACTGGGGTGCAGAGAGCAGAGGTTGGAAACTGAGGTGCAGAAAGATTGCTACAGAGAGCAGAGGTTGGAGACCGGAGTGCAGTAGGATAGTTACAGAGAGCACAGTTTAAAGACTGGGGTGCATAAGAGATGTTGCAGAGAGCATAGGTTGGAGAATAGGGTGCAGAAGAACTGTAGCAGAGAGCAGAGGTTTCAGACTGGGGTGTAGAAGGACTGTTGCAGAGAGCAGACATTGGAGACTGGGATGCAGAAAGATCGTTGCAGAGAGCAGAAGTTGGAGACTGATGTGCAGAAGGATCGTTACAGAGAGCAGAGGTTGGAGACTGTGGTTCAGAAGAAATGTTGCAGTGAGAAGAGACTGGAGACTTTAGTACAAAAGTACCGTTACAAATAGCAGAGGGTGGAGACTGGGGTTCAGAAGGAATGTCACAGAGAGCAGAGTTTGAAAACTGGGGTGCAGAAGGATGATACAGAAAGCAGAGGCGGGAGACTGGGTCAGAAGAACTGTTGCAGAAAAGAGACGTTGAAGACTGGGTGCAGAGAGCAGAGGTTGGAAACTGAGGTGCAGAAAGATTGCTACATAGAGCAGAGGTTGGAGACCGGAGTGCAGTAGGATAGTTACAGAGAGCACAGTTTAAAGACTGGGGTGCAGAAAAGATGTTGCAGAGAGCATAGGTTGGAGACTAGGGTGCAGAAGAACTGTAGCAGAGAGCAGAGGTTTGAGACTGGGTTGTAGAAGGACTGTTGCAGAGAGCAGACATTGGAGACTAGGATGCAGAAGGATCGTTGCAGAGAGCAGATGGTGGATACTGGTGTGTACAAAAACTTTTGCAGAGAGCAGAGGTTGGAGACTGGAGTGTAGAAGGACTGTTTCAGAGAGCAGAGGTTGGAGAATGAGGTGCAAAATAACTGATACAGAAAGTAGAGTTTGAGACTGGGGTGCAGAAGGACTGTTACAGAGAGAAGAGTTTGTAGCCTGAGGTGCAGAATGACTGTTACAGAGAGCAAAGTTTGGAAAACGGATTGCAGAAGGATCTTACAGAGAGCAGAGGTTGGAGACTGGGGTGCAGAAGGCCTGTTACAGAGAGCAGACTTTGGAGACTGAGTTTCAGAAGACCTATTACAGAGAGCAGATGTTGGAGACTGGGGTGCAGAAGGATTGTTAGAGATAGCATAGTTTGGAGACTCGGGTTTAGAAAGATTGTTGCAGACAGCAGAGGTTTCAGCCTGAGGCTTATAAGGTCTGTTACAGTGATCAGAGGATGGAGTCTGAGGTGCAGAAGGACTGTTTCAGAAAGCAGAGGTTGGCAATTGGGGTGCAGATGGACCGTTACAGAGAGTAGAGTTTGGAGACTGCGGTACAGAAGGACTATTACAGAGAGCAGAGTTTGGAGACTGGGGTGCCGAAGGACTGTTACAGAGAGCAGACTTTGGACACAGAGGTGCAGATGGATTGTTACAGAGAGCAGAGATTGGATACTGGGGTTCAGAAGGACCATTACAGAGAGCAAAGAATGGAGACCTAGGTGCAGAAGGACTTTTACAGAGAGTAGAGGTAGGAGACTGAGGTGCAGAAGGATCGTTGCAGAGAGAAGAGTTTAGAGACTGGGGTGCAGAAGGACTGTTTCAGAAAGCAGAGGTTGGCAATTGGGGAGCAGATGGACCATTACAAAGAGAAGAGGTTGGAGACTGTGATACAAAAGAACTTTTACAGAGGTCAGAGTTTGGAGACTGGGTAGAAGAATGATCATTGCAGAGAGCAGATGTTGGAATCTGGGGTGCAGAAAGACTGTTACAGAGAGCACAGGTTAGAGACTCAGGTGCAGAAAAAATATTGCAGAGAGCAGAGTTCGGAGACCTGGGTGCAGAAAGACTGATACAGAGAGAAGAGTTCAAAGACTGTGGTGCAGAAGGATCTTACAGAGAGTAGAGGTTGGAGACTTGGGTGCAGAAGGACTGTGGCAGAGAGCAGAGGTAGGAGACTGGGTTGCAGAAGGACTGCTACAGATAGCACAGTTTCGAGACTGGGTTGCAGAAGGATCTTACAGAGAGCATTTTGGAGATAGAGGTGCAGAAAAAGTGTTACAAGAGCAGAGGTTTAAGACTTGGGTGCAGAAGCATTGTCACAGAGAGCAGCGTTTTCAGACTGAGGTGCAGAAGTACTGTTGCAGAGAACAGATGTTGGATCCTGGGGTGCAGAAGGATTGCTGCAGAGAGCAGAGGTTGGAAACTTGGGTGCAGAAGGCCTATTAAAGAGAGCAAACTTATAAGACTGGGGTGCATAAGGCCTGTTACAGAGAGCAGAGTTTGGAGATTGGGGTGCAGAAGGACTGTTACAGAGAGCAGAGTTTGGCGAATTGGTTGCAGAAGGATCTTACAGAGAGCAGAGTTTGGAGACTGAGGTTCAGAAAAACTTTTACAGAGAGTAGAGTTTGAAGACTGAGGAGCAGAAGGAACGTTGTAGAGAGCAGAGTTTGGAGAGTGATGTTCAGACGAATTGTTACAGAGATCACAAGGTGCAGACTGGAGTGCAGAAGGAGTGTTACAGGGAGAAGAGTTTAAAGATTGGTGTGCAGAAGAAGTGTTACCGAGAGCAGAGGGTGGAGACTGGGGTGCAGAGGACTGTTGCAGAGTGTAGAGTTTGGAGACTGCGGTACAGAAGGACTGTTAGAGGGAGTAGAGTTTGGAGACTGGGGTTCTAAAGGATCATTGCAGAGAGCAGATGTTGTAGACTGGTGTGCAGAAGTATCTTACAGAGAGCATAGTTTGGAGATTGAGCTGCATAAGGACTGTTACAGAAACTAGTGGTTGAACACTAGGGTGCAGAAGGATTGTTCCAAAGAGCAGAGGTTGGAGACTGAGGTGCGGAATGATCGTTGATGAGAGCCGAGGTTGGAGAATATGCTGGAGAACGATACTTACAGAGAGCAGATGTTAGAGACTTGGGTGCAGAAGGACTGTTACACAGAGCAGAGTTTGGAGACTGGGGTACAGAATAACTGTTGTAGAGAACAGAGGTTGGAGACTGAGGTGCAGAAAGACCATTGCATATAGCAGAGGTTGGAGACTGGATTTCAGAAGTAATATACAAAGAGGAGAGTTTTAACACTGAGGTGCAGAAGGACTGTTGCAGAGAGAAGAGGTTGGAGATTGGGCTGCAGTAGGACTGTTGCAGAGAGCAGAGGTTGGAGTCAGAGGTGCAGAAGGACGGTTACAGAGAGCATAGATTAGAGACTGGGGTGTAGAAGGACTGATACAGAAATCAGACTTTGGAGACTGGGGTGCAGAAGGACCGTTACAGAGATAAGAGGTTGGAATCAGCAGAACATAAGGACGGTTACAGAGAGCATATGTTGGAGACTGGGGTGGAAAAGAAATACTTCAGAGAGCAGATTTCGGAGAGTTGGCTGCAGAAGTACAGTTGCATCGAGCAGAGGTTGAAGACTGGAGTGCAGGAGGACTGTTGCAGAGAGCAGAGTTTGCAGACCGAGGTGCAGAAGGACCCTTACAGAGAACAGAGGTTGGATACTGTGGTACAGAAGAACTGTTACAGGGAGCAAAGGTTGGAGACTGGGGTGCAGAATAACTGTTGTGGAGAAAAGAGTTTGGAGAGTGGTGTGCAGAAGGACCATTGCAGATAGCAGAGGTTGGAGACTGGGTTTCAGAACGATCATACAGAGAGCAGAGTTTGGACACTGAGGTGCAGAAGGACTGATGCAAAGAGCAGAGGTTGGAGATTGGGGCACAGTAGGACTGTTGCAAAGAGCAGAGTTTGGAGTCTGAGATGCAGAAGGACTGTTACAGAGAGCAGAGTTTAGAGACCGGGTTGCAGAAGGACTGATACAGAAAGCAGAGTTTGGAAACTGGGGTGCAGAAAGACCATTACAGAGAGCAGAGGTTAAAGACTGAAGTACAGAAGGAAGGTAAAAGAGAGCAGAAGTTGGAGACTGGGGTGGAAAAGGACTGTTGCAGAAAGCAGATTTTGGAGACTGGTTTGCAGAAGGACTCTTGCAGAGCACAGAGTTTGCAGAGTGAGGTGCAGAAAGACTGTTACAGAGAGCAAAGTTTGGAGAATGGGGTGCAGAAGGAACCTATCAGAGAACAGAGGTTGAAGACTGGTACAGAATTACTGTTGTAGAGAACAAGGTTGGAGACTGGGGTGCATAGGGACCATTGCAGAGAGTAGACGTTAGAAACTGTGGTGCAGAAGGAATGTTACCGAGAGAAGAGTTTGTAAACTGGGGTGAATCTTCCAGTGAATAATGTTTGGAGACTGGGGTGAAGAAGAATTGTTGCAGAGAGCAGATGTTGGAGACTTGGGTGCAGAAGGATCGTTACAGAGAACAGAGGGTGGAGACTGGGGGTGCCGAAGGACTGTTACAGAGAGCAGAGGTTGGAGAGTTGGGAGCAGAAGGACTGTTACAGAGAGCAGAATTTGAAGTCTGGGTTCAGAAGTACTGTTACAGAAAGCAGAGTTTGGAGACTGGTTTTCAGAAGAATCTTACAGAGAGCAGAGTTTTGAGACAGCGGTACAGAAGGACTGTTACAAAGAGCAGAGGTTGGAGACTGGAGAGCAGAAAAACTGTTGCAGAGGACAGAGGTTTGAGACTGGGGTGCAGCTCGACTATTGCATA
The DNA here is from genome assembly GCF_052094955.1 of Ictidomys tridecemlineatus. Classification (NCBI taxonomy): domain Eukaryota; kingdom Metazoa; phylum Chordata; class Mammalia; order Rodentia; family Sciuridae; genus Ictidomys; species Ictidomys tridecemlineatus. Next base: position 200,736 of record NW_027523559.1, read on the forward strand.
AAGCATAGGTTGAAGACTGGAGTAGAGAAGGCATGATACAGAGAGCAGAGTTTGGATACTGGGGTGCAGTAGGATCTTACAGGGAGAAGAGGTTGGAGACTGATGTGCAGTAGGACTCTTACAGAGAGCAGAGTTTGGAGACTGTCGTGCAGAAGGACTGATAGAGAAAGCACAGATTGGAGTTTGTGGTGAATAAAGAAGGTTACAAAGAGCAGGGGTTGGACTGCAGTACAGAATGTCTTTTCCAGAGACAAGTGGTTGGAGTCTGGGGTGCCGAATGATTGTTGCAGAGATCAGATGTTGCTAACTAGGGTGCAGAAAGACTGTTGTAGAGAGCGGAGTTTGGAGACTGGGGTGCAGAAGGACTGATACAGAAAGCAGAGTGTAGAGACTGGGGTGCAGAAGGACTCTTACAGAGAGCAGATGTTGGAGACTAGGTTGAAGAAGGACTTTTAAAGAGAGCAGAGTTTAGAGACTGGGTTGCAGAAGGACAGTTGCAGAGAGCAGAGGTTGGAGACTGGGATGAAGAAGAATTGTTGCAGAGAGAAGAGTTTGGAGACTGGGGTGCAGAAGGACTTTTGCAGAGAGCAGAGGTTGGAGACAGGTGTGCAAAAGGACCTTTGCAGAGAGCAGAGGTCGGAGATTGAGGTGAAGAAGGAATATTAAAGAGAGCAGTAGTAGAAGACTGGGGTGCAGAAGGATTGTTACAGAGAGCAGAGGTTTGAGACTGGGGTGCAGAAGGTCTGATGCCGAGAGCAGAGGTTGGAATCTGGGGTGCAGAATGACTGTTACAAAGAGCATAGCTTCAAGACTGGGTTGCAGAATTCATGTTACAGAGAGCTGAGTTGGAAACTGTTGTGCAGAAGGACTGTTACAGAGAGCTGAGTTTGGAGACTGGGTTTCAGAAGGGTCTTACAGAGGGCAGAGGAAGGAGGCTGAGGTGCAAAAGGATCATTGCAGAGAGCAGAGTTTTTAGACTGAGTTGCATAAGGACTGTTTCAGAGAGCAGATGTTGGAGACTGGTGTACAGAAGGACTGTTACAGAGAGCAGAGGTTAGAGACTGGGGTTCAAATGGATCTTACAGAGAGCAGAGTTTGGAGACTGGGGTGCAAAAGTACTGTGGCAGAGAGCAGATGTTTGAGACTGGGATGGAGAAGAATCGTTGCAGAGAGAAGATGTTGGAGACTGGGGTGCAGAAGGCCTGGTACAGAGAGCAGAGGTTGGAGACTGGGTTGCAGAAGTCCTGTTACAAAGAGCAGAGTTTGGAGACTATTGTGCAGCAGGACTGTTACAGAGTGCAGAGTTTAAAGACTAAGTTTCAGAAGGATATTAAAGAGAGCAGACTTGTGAGACTGAGGTGCAGCAGGACTGTTACAGAGAGCAGAGGTAGGAGACTGGGGTGCAGAAGGGTCCTTGCAGAGAGCAGAGATTTTAGACTGAAGTGCAGAAGAACTGTTGCAGAGAGCACATGTTGAAGACTGGGGCGCAGAAGGATTGTTACAGAGAGCAGAGGTTGGATACTGGAGTGCATAAAGATCTTACAGAGAGCAGAGATTCATGACTATGGTGCAGAAGGACTGTTGCCGAGAGCAGAGGTTGGAGACTGGGGTGGAGAAAAATCATTGCAGAGAGAAGAGGTTGGAGACTGTGTTTTTGAAGGCCTGTTACAGAGAGCAGAGTTTCGAGACTGGGTTGCAAAATTTCTGTTACAGAGAGCACAGGTTGGAACCTATTCTGCAGAAGGACTGTTACAGAGAGCACTGTTTGGAGACTGGGGTGTAGTAGGGTCTTACAGAGAGCATATGTAGGAGACTAAGGTGCAGATGGATCGTTGCAGAGAGCAGAGTTTTCAGACTGAGTTGCAGAAGGACTCTTGCAGAGAAAAGATGTTGGAGACTGGTGTGCAGAAGGACTGTTGCAGAGAGAAGAGGTTGGAGACTGGGGTTAAGAAGGATCGGTGCAACGAGCAGAGGTTGGAGACTGGTGTGCAGAAGGACAGTTACAGAGAGCAGAGTTTGGAGACTGGGTTGGAGAAGGATCCTACAGAGGTTGAAGAATGAGGTGCAGAAAGACTGTTACAGAGAGTAGATGTTGGAGACTGAGTTGCAGAAGTAACTTTGAGGAGTACAGAGTTTAGAGACTGAGGTGCAGAAGGATTGTTACAGAGAGCAGAGGTTGGAGACTGGGGTTCAGAAGGACTGTTGCAGATAGCGGATTTTGGAGTTTGTGGTGCAGAAGGACTGTTGCAGAGAGCAGAGGTTGGAGACTGAGGTGCAGAAGGACTGTTATAGAGAGCAGAGTTTGGAGACTGGGGTGTGGAAGGACTGACACAGAAAGCAGAGATTGTAGTCTGGGGTGCAGAAAGACTGCTATTGATAGCAGAGTTTGGATTCTGCAGTACAGGAGGACTGTGACAGAGAGAAGAGGTTGGAAACTGGGGTCCAGAAGGAGTGTAAAAGAGAGCAGATGTTGGTAACTAGGGTGCCGGAGGAATGCTGCAGAGAGCAGACTTTGGAGACTGGGGTGCAGAAGAACTGTTGTGGAGAGCAGAGGTCGGAGACTGAGGTGCAGAAGTACTGTTGTAGAGATCAGAGGTTGGAGACTGGGGTGCAGTAGGATCATTGCAATTAGCAGAGGTTAAAGACTGGCGTGCAGAAGGACTGATAGAGAAAGCAGAGATAGGAGTTTGTGGTGAAGAAAGAAGGTTACAGAGATCAGAGGTTGGACTGCAGTACAGAATGTCTTTTACAGAGAGCAGTGGTTGAAGTTTGGGGTGCAGAAGGACTGTTGCAGAGATCAGATGTTGCTAACTAGGTTGCAGAAAGACTGTTGCAGAGAGCAGCGGTTGGAGACTGGGGTGCAGAAGGACTGATACAGAAAGCAGAGTGTGAAGACTGGGGTGCAGAAAGAGTCTTACAGAGAGCAGATTTTGGACACAAGGTTGCAGAAGGACTGTTAAAGAGAGCAGATTTTAGAGACTGGGGTGCAGAAGGACTGTTGTCTCTCCTGGAGCTAAGGAAGCTGTCTTCTGCATTCAGACTTCAGCAGAGCTCCTGATGCTTAGGATGTAAGACTTCCACCAATACCACATCCAACCCCATTAGGACTTAGGCTCTCATTTTTGGGCTGGGACTTGCACCACCAGCTCTTCTGGTTCTCAGACCTTTGGACTTGGATTAAATTACACCACCAGCTTTCCTGGTTCTCCACCTTGCAGATGGCAGATTGTGGGACTTCAGCCTCCATAATCTGGATCACTAGGCAATGCTGAGCTGACCTGGATCTGGGACGAGCAGTCTTGGCCTCTCAGAACATACACTGAGCCCGGATCGGCTGAATTCAAGCTCCTGTTCGCCTGCTTCCCGCAGACAAACAGCTGTGACTCAGCACTAATCCATCTGGCTGAAACAACCGGTCAACCCTTCTGATCCTACGGAGGTAAGTGCCAACCGAGCCTTCATAGGTAGTGGCCACAGGTTTGAAACGGGGCTTGGGAGAGACAGAAAGGACCCAACCGTTGCATTGGTCACCCGGCAAAGGGAAACGAACTGTCGCCATTTGCAAGAGATACCACCATGGCAGACAACTGACGTCATCAGACTGCGGCGGAGGCGATAACTTCATTGAAACCTGCAGCTACAGCATTAAATAAATTTATAGGAGTAAACAGTAACTCAGCAGTCAAACAGAACAAGAAGTAACATGAGCAGCTTCAAAAAGCAAGAAAGAAAAGGAGTACAAACAATGCAGGACAGCCTAAATATTCAGGAGGACCTAGAGTCATCCGAAAAATGGTCATATAAAGAACTCAAGGAATACCTTAGACAGATGGAATGGAACCTTAAAGAGGATACAAGACAGCAAATTCAAGCAGCGAAAGAACACATTGAGAATGTATTACACAAATAAATAAAAGAAGAAGTTAAGCACATTTATCAGGAGATAGAGATTATAAAAAAGAATCAAACCATAATCTTAGAAATGAAGGACACTATAAACCAAATAAAAACTCAATTGAGAGTATCACTAACAGAGTGGAGCAAGTAGAAGCCAGAATGTCAGATAATGAAGACATAATATTTCATCTTGAAAAGAGTCTAGCCAACTCAGAAAGGCTGGTAAAAAATCACGAGAAAAACATCCAAGAGTTATGGGATAACATAAAAAAGCCAAATTTATGAGTCATTGGGATAGAAGAAGGTACAGAGATTCAAACCAAGGGAATGAGTAACCTGCTGAATGAAATAATTACCGAAAACTTTCCAGAAATAAAAAAGGAAACAGATATACAAATTGAAGATGCATACAGGACACCGAGCACACAAAATCACAGTAGACCAACGCCAAGACACATTGTTATGAAGATATCCAATATACAGAAAATATTAAAAGCTACAAGAGAAAGGAGACAGATTACATTCAGGGGTAAACCAATAAGGTTAACAACGGATTTTTAATCACAGACACTGAAAGCAAGAAGGTCATGGAACAATGTATTTCAAACACTGAAAGACAATGAATGCCAACCAAGAATTCTGTATCCAGCAAAATTAAGCTTCAGGTATGACAACGAAATAAAAATCTTTCATGATAAACAAAAGTTAAAAGAATTTGCAGCCAGAAAACCAGCATTGCAAAGCATTTTGAGCAAAACACTACACGAGGAAGAAATGGAAAACAATAACCAAAACCATCAGAGGGAAGTGCCTCGGTAAAGACAGAGGGCGAGGGGAAAAATAATCATGGAGAAACAAACTAAATTTTATTTTAAAAAAAAGGATAAATAATCAAACATGGATGGAAGTACAAACCATATATCAATAGTAACTCTGAATGTTAATGGCTTAAACTCTCCAATAAAGCGACATAGGCTGATATTATGGATTAAAAAAACAAATCCAACAATATGATGCCTCCAGGAGACACATCTGATTGGAAAAGACATACACAGGCTGAAAGTTAAAGGATGGGAAAAAATATACCACGCACACGGTCCTCGTAAGCAAGCAGGGGTGGCCATCCTCATATCGAATAAAATCGACTTCAAGACTAAGTTAATCAAAAGGCATAAAGAAGGACTTTATGTACTGTTAAAAGGAACCATTCGCCAACAAGACATAACAATTATCAATATTTATGCACCAAATAAGGGCGCTGCAACATTCATAAAACAAATTCTCCTCAAGTTCAAGAATCAAATAGACCACAACACAATAATTATGGGTGACTTCAACACACCTCTCTCACCATTGGACAGATCCTCTAAACAAAAGTTGAATAAGAAAACTATAGAACTCAATACCACAATCAATAACCTAGACTTAACTGACATATATAGAATATATCAACCATCATCAAATGGATATACCTTTTTCTCAGCAGCACATGGATCCTTCTCAAAAATAGACCATATATTATGCCACAGGGTAACCCTCAGTAAATATAAACGGGTGGAGATAATACCATGCATTTTATCTGACCATAATGGAATGAAACTGGAAATCAATGATAAAAGAAGGAAGAAAAAATCCTACATCACATGGAAAATGAACAATATGTTACTGAATGATCAATGGGTTACAGAAGACATAAAGGAGGAAATCAAAAAATTTTTAGAGATAAATGAAAATACAGAAACAACATATCGGAATCTATGGGACACAATGAAAGCAGTTTTAAGAGGAAAATTCATCGCCTGGTGGTCATTCCTCAAAAAAAGAAAAAACCAACAAATAAATGAGCTCACACTTCATCTCAAAGCCCTAGAAAAAGAAGAGCAAAACAACAGCAAATGTAGCAGAAGGCAAGAAATAATTAAATTCAGAGCGGAAATTAATGAAATTGAAACAAAAGAGACTATTGAAAAAATTAACAAAACTAAAAGTTGGTTCTTTGAAAAAATAAATATGATCAACAGACCTTTAGCCATGCTAACAAAGAGAAGAAGAGAGAGAACTCAAATTACTAACATACGGGATGAAAAAGGCAATATCACAACAGATGCTACCGAAATACAGAAGACAATTAGAAATTATTTTGAAAAACTATATTCAAATAAAATAGAAGATAGTGAAGACATCGATAAATTTCTTAAGTCATATGATTTGCCCAGACTGAGTCAGGAGGATACACACAATTTGAACAGACCAATATCAATGGATGAAATTGAAGAAGCCATCAAAAGACTACCAACCAAGAAAAGCCCAGAACGGGATGGGTATACAGTGGAGTTTTACATAACCTTTAAAGAAGAATACCAATACTTTTCAAGTTATTTCAGGAAATAGAAAAAGAGGGAGCTCTTCCAAATTTATTCTATGAGGCCAACATTACCCTGATTCCAAAATCAGAAAAAGACACCTCAAAGAAAGAAAACTACAGACCAATATCTCTAATGAACCTAGATGCAAAAATCCTCAATATAATTCTGGCGAATCGAATACATATCACATCAAAAAAATTGTGCACCATGATCAAGTAGGATTCATCCCTGGTATGCAAGGCTGGTACAATATACGGAAATAAATAAATGTTATTCACCACATCAATAGACTTAAAGATAAGAACCATATGATCATCTCAATAGACGCAGAGAAAGAATTCGACAAAGTACAGCATCCCTTTATGTTCAAAACACTTGAAAAACTAGGGATAACAGGAATGTACCTTGACATTGTAAAAGCTATCTATGCTAAGCCTCAGGCTAGCATCATTCTGAATGGACAAATGTTGAAGGCATTCCCTCTAAAATCTGGAACAAGACAGGGATGCCCTCTATCACCACTTCTGTTCAATATAGTTCTCGAAACACTGGCCAGAGCAATTAGACAGACGAAAGAAATTAAAGGCATAATAATAGGAAAAGAAGAACTTAAATTATCACTATTTGCAGATGACATGATTCTATACTTAGAAGACCCAAAAGGGTCTACAAAGAAACTACTAGAACTAATAAATGAATTCAGCAAAGTGGCAGGATATAAAATCAACACGCATAAATCAAAGGCATTTCTGTATATCAGCGACAAAACTTCTGAAACGGAAATGAGGAAAAACACTCCATTCACAATATCCTCCAAAAAAATAAAATACTTGGGAATCAACCTAACAAAAGAGGTGAAAGATTTATACAATGAAAACTACAGAACCCTAAAAAGAGTAGTAGAAGAAGATCTTAGAAGATGGAAAAATATACCCTGTTCATGGATAGGCAGAACTAACATTATCAAAATGGCAATATTACCAAAAGTTCTCTATAGGTTTAATGCAATGCCAATCAAAATCCCAATGTCATTTCTTGTAGAAATAGATAAAGCAATCATGAAATTCATATGGAAAAATAAAGGACCCAGAATAGCAAAAGCAATTTTAAGCAGGAAGTGTGAATCAGGCGGTATAACGATACCAGATTTCAAACTATATTACAGAGCAATAGTTACAAAAACAGCATGGTACTGGTACCAAAACAGGCGAGTAGACCAATGGTATAGAATAGAGGACACAGAGACTAATCCACAAAGTTACAACTATCTTATATTTGATAAAGGGGCTGAAAGCATGCAATGGACGAAGGATAGCATCTTCAACAAATGGTGTTGGGAAAACTGGAAATCCATATGCAAAAAAAATGAAACTGAATCCCTTCCTCTCGCCATGCACAAAAGTTAACTCCAAATGGATCAAGGAGCTTTATATCAAATCAGAGACTCTGCGTCTGATAGAAGAAAAAGTTGGCTCCGATCTACATATTGTGGGGTCGGGCTCCAAATTCCTTAATAGGACACCCATAGCACAAGAGTTAATAACAAAAATCAACAAATGGGACTTACTTAAACTAAAAAGTTTTTTCTCAGCAGGAGAAACAATAAGAGATAGGGAGCCTACATCCTCGGAACAAATTTTTACTCCTCACTCTTCAGATAGAGTCCTAATATCCAGAGTATACAAAGAACTCAAAAAATTAGACAATAAGATAACAAATAACCCAATCAACAAATGGGCCAAGGATCTGAACAGACACTTCTCAGAGGAGGACATACAATCAATCAACAAGTACATAAAAAAATGCTCACAATCTCTAGCAGTCAGAGAAATGCAAACAAAAACCACCCTAAGATACCATCTCACTCCAGTAAGATTGGCAGCCACTATGAAGTCAAACAACAACAAGTGCTGGTGAGGATGTGGAGAAAAGGGTACTCTTGTACATTGATGGTGGGACTGCAAATTGGTGCGGCCAATTTGGAAAGCAGTTTGGAGATTTCTGGGAAAGCTGGGAATGGAACCACTATTTGACCCTACTATTGCCCTTCTCGGACTATTCCCTGAAGACCTTAAAAGAGCATGCTACAGGGATGCTGCCATATCGATTTTCATAGCAGCAAAATTCACAATAGCTAGACTGTGGAACCAACCCAGATGCCCTTTAATTGATGAATGGATAAAAAAAAATGTGGCGTCTATACACAATGGAGTACTATGCAGCAATAAAAAATGACAAAATCATAGAATTTGCAGGGAAATGGATGGCACTAGAGCAGATTATGCTTAGTGAAGCTAGTCAATCCCTAAAAAACAAATACCAAATGTCTTCTTTGATATAATGAGAGCAACTATGAACAGAGCAAGGAGGAAGAGAAGGAAGAAAAGACTAACATTTAACAGAGTCATGAGATGGGAGGGAAAGGGAGAGAAAAGGGAAATTGCATAGAAATGAAGGGAGACCCTCATTGCTATACAAAATTACATATAAGAGGTTGTGAGGGGAATGAGAAAATAAACAAGGAGAGTAATGAATTACAGTAGATGGGGTAGAGAGAGAAGATGGGAGGGAAGAGGAGGGGGATAGTAGGGGATAGGAAAGGTAGCAGAATACAACAATTATTAATTTGGCATAATGTAAAATTGTAGATGTGTAACCTATGTGATTCTGCAATCTGCATTTGGGGTAAAATTGGGAGTTCATTACCCACTTCAATTTAATGTATGAAATATGATATGTGAAGAGCTTTGTAATGTTGTGAACAACCAATAAAAAAATTAAAAATTTAAAAAAAAAAGAGACCAGATGTTGGAAACTGGGATGGAGAACAATTGTTGTAGAGAGAAGAGTTTGGAGACTGGGGTGCAGAATGACTGATAAATAATGCAGAGTCTGGAGACTCGGGTGCATAAGGACCATTACAGAGATCAGAGGTTGGAGACTGCAGTAGAGAAGGACTGTTACAGAGAGTAGAGGTTGGAGACAGGTGTGCAAAATTATCTTACAGAGACCATAGGTTGGAGACTGGGGTGCAGAAGGACTGTTGCAGAGAGCAGAGGTTTTAGACTGGGGTGTAGAAGGACTGTTGCAGAGAGTAGAGGTTGGAGATTGGGGTGAAGAAGGACTGTAGCAGAGAGCAGAAGTTGGAGACTAAGGTGCAGAAGGACAGTTACACAGAACAAAGTTTGAAGACTCAGGTGCAGAAGGACTAAGACAAAAAGCAGAGCTTGGAGACTCGTGTGCAGAAGGACCCTTACAGAGAGCTGTGCTTGGAGACTGCAGTACAGAAGGACTGTTAAAAAAGAGCAGAGGTTGGAGACTTGGGTGGAGAAGAACTGTTGCAGAGAGAAGATGTTGGAGACTGGTGTGCAAAAGAACTATTGCAGAGAGCAAAGGATGGAGACTGGGGTTCAAGAGGACTGTTTCAGAAAGCAGAGGTTGCAGACTAAGTTGCACAAGGACTGATACAGAGGGCATAGTTTGGAGACTGGTTCAAAACGACTGATTCAGAAAGTAGAGGTTGGATACTGGAGTACATAAGGACACTTATGGAGAAAAGAGTTTGGAGGCTGCGGTACAGAAGGACTGTTTCAGAGAGCATGGGTTTGAGACTGGGGTGCAGAAGGATCATTGGGGTGAGGAGACTATGGAGACTGGGCTTTGGAAAGACTGTTGCAGAGAAAAGAGTTTGTAGACTGGGTTGTAGAAGGACTGTTGCAGAGAGCAGACTTTGGAGACTGGGGTGCAGAAGGACTGTTTCATAAAGCAGAGGTTGGAGACTGCGTTACAGAAGGACAGTTACAGAGAGCAGAGGTTGGAGACAGGTGTGCAGGATTATCTTTCAGAGAGCATAGGTTGGAGACTGGGGTGAAGAAAGACTGTTGCATAGCAGATTATGGAGACTAAGGTGTAGATGGACTGTTTCCGAGAGCCGAGGATGTAGACTGGGGTGCAGAAGCATCATACAAAGCAGAGTTTGGAGACTGAGGTGCTGAAACACTGTTGCAGAGAGCAGAGATTGGAGACTGGGGTGCAGAAAAACTGATACAGAGGGCAGAGTTGGGAGACTGGGGTCCAGAAGCATCATAGAGCGAGCGACCTATGGAAACTTGGTGCAGAAAGACTGTTGCAGAGAGCAGAGGTTGGAGACTGGGGTGCAGAAGGACTGTTAAAGAGACCAGAGTTTGGAGACTTGGGTGCAGAAGGCCTGTTACAGAGAACAGAGGTTGGAGACTGCAGTACAAAAGGACTGTTACAGAGAGCAGATGTTGCAGACTGCGGTGCAGAAGGACTGTTGCAGAGAACAGAACATGGAGACTGGGGTGCATATGGACCGTTGCTGAGAAAAGAGGTTGGAGACTGATGTGCAGAAGGATTGTTACAGAGAGCATAGGTTGGAGACTGAGGTGCAGAAGGACTGTTACAGAGAGTAGAGTTTGGAGAATTGGGTGCAGAAGGACTGATACAGAGAGCAGAGGTTGGAGACTGGGGTATAGAAGGAATGTTGCAGAATGCAGAGGTTGAAGCCTGTGGTGCAGAAGGACTGATACAGAAAGAAGAGTTTGGAAACGGGAATGAAGAAGGACCGTTACAGAGATCAGAGGTTGGATACAAGTGTGCAGAAAGATCTTACAGAGAGCAGAGTTTTGAGACTGTGGTGTAGAAGGAGTGTTGCTGAGAGCAGAGGTTGGAGACTGGTTTGCAGAAGGACTGTTGCAGAGAGCAGAGGTTAAAGACTGTAGTGCAGAAGGACTGTTACAGAGAGCAGAGTTTGAACACTGGGGTTAAGAAGGATCGTTGCAGAGAGCAGAGATTGGAGACTCATGTGCAGAAGGACTGTTACAGAGAGCAGAGGTTGGAGACTGGGGTGCAGAAACACTGTTACAGAGAGTAGAGGTAGAAAACTGAGGTGCAGAAGGACTGTTACAGAGAGCAGAGTTTGGAGACTGGGGTGCAGAAGGACTGTTGCAGAGAGCAGAGGTTTTAGACTTGGGTGTAAAAGGACTGTTGCAAAGAGTAGAGGTTTGAGATTGTGGTGAATACGGACTGTAGCAGAGAGCAGAATTTGGATACTAAGTTGCAGAAGGACAGTTACACAGAACAAAGGTTGGAGCCTCGGGTGCAGAAGGACTGATACAGAAAGCAGAGCTTGGAGACTTGTGTGCAGAAGGACCCTTACAGAGAGTAGTGGTTGGAGACTGCAGTAGAGAAGGACTGTTAAAAAGAGCAGAGGTTGTAAACTGGGGTGGTAAAGAACTGTTTAGAGAGCAGATGTTGGAGTCTGGTGTGCAAAAGGACTGTTGCTGAGAGCAGAGGATGGAGACTGGGTTTCAAGAGGACTGTTTCAGAAAGCATAGGCTGCAGACTGAGTTGCAGAAGGACTGATAAAGAGGGCATAGTTTGGAGACTGTGGTTCAAAACGACTGATACAAAAAGCAGAGTTTGGATACTGGAGTACATAAGGACACTTACGGAGAAAAGAGTTTGGAGGCTACGGTACAGAAGGACTGTTACAGAGTATGGAGTATGGAGATTGGGTTGTAGAAGAACTGTTGCAGAGAGCAGAGTTTGGAGACTTGGGTGCAGAAGGCCGGTTACAGAGAGCAGAGGTTGAAGACTGTAGTGCAGAAAGACTGTTGCAGAGAACAGCAGTTTGAGACTGGGGCTCATAAGGACCGTTGCTGAGAGAAGAGGTTGGAGACTGATTTGCAGGATTGTTACAGAGAGCATAAGTTGGAGACTGAGGTGCAGAAGAACTGTTACAGAGAGTAGAATTTGGAGACTTGGGTGCTGAAGGACTGATACAGAGATCAGAGGTTGGAGACTGGGGTACAGAAAGAATGTTGCAGAGTGCAGAGTTTCAAACTGGCATGCAGAAAGACTGTTGCAGAAAGCAGAGGTTGGAGGTGGGGTGCAGAAAGACTGTTACGAAGAGCAGAAGTTGAAGCCTGTGGTGCAGAAAGACTGATACAGTAAGCAGAGTTTAGAGACTGGGATGAAGAAAGACCATTACAGAGCTCAGAGGTTGGATACAGGTGTGCAGAAGGATCTTACAGGGAGCAGATTTTTGAGACTGGGTTGTAGAAGGAGTGTTGTAGAGAGAAGAGTTTGGAGACTGGGGTGCAGAAGGACTGTTGCAGAGAGCAGAGGTTAAAGACTGTGGTGCAGAAGGACTGTTACAGAGAGCAGAGTTTAAACACTGGGGTGTAGAAGGATCGTTGCAGAGAGCAGAGACTGGAGACTTGTTTGCAGAAGGACTGCTACAGAGAGCAGAGGTTGGAGACTGAGGTGAAGAAGACCTGTTTCAGAGAGCAGATTTTGTAGACTGGGGTGCAGGACTGATACAGAAAGCAGATGTTGGAGACTGGGGTGCAGAATTATTATTGCAGACAGAAGAGGTTGGAGACCGGGATTCAGAAAGACTCTTGCAGAGAGCATAATTTGGAGACTTAGGTGCTGAAGGACTGTTACAGAGAGCAGAGGTTGGAGACTGAGATGCAGAAGGACTGTTGCAGAGAATAGAGGTTGAAGACTGGGGTGCAGAAAGATGGTGGAAGAGAGAAGAATTTTCAGTTGAGGTGCAGAAGGACTAATGCAGAGAGCAGATGTTGGATACTGGGGTGCAGAAGGACTGTTGCAGAGAGCGAGGATGGAGATTTGTGTGCAGAAGGACTGTTCCAGAGAGAAGATGTTGGAGAATGGGGTGCAGAAAGCCTGTTACAGAGAGCAGAGTTTGAGTAGGTGTGCAGAAGGACTGTTACAGAGAGCAGATTTGGAAGATTGGTTTGCAAAAGTATCTTCCAGAGAGTAGAGTTTGAAGACTGAGATGCATAAGGACTGTTACAGAGAGTAGAGTTTGAATACTGAGGTGCAGAAGGTTAACTGCAGAGAGCAGAGGTTGAAGACTGAGGTGCAGAAGGACTGTTACAGAGAGCAGAGGTTGGAGACTGAGGTGCAGAAGGACTGATACAGAAAGCAGAGTTTAAAGACTGGGGTGCAGAAGGACCATTACAGAGAGCAGAGGTTGGGATTGCGGTGCAGAAGAACTGTTACGAAGAGCAGAGGTTGGAGACTGGGGTGCAGAAGGATTGTTGTAGAGAGCAGACGTAGGAGACTGGGGTGCAGAAGGATTGTTGCAGAGAGCAGAGTTTGGAGACTGGGGTGCACGACTCTGTAAGAAAGCAGAGGTTGGATACTGGAGTGCCGAAAGACCGTTACAGAGAGCTGAGATTGGAGACTGGGGTGCAAAAAGAGTTTAACAAAGAGCAGAGATTGGAGACTGAGGAGAGGAAGGACTGTTGCAAGAACAGAGGTTTAAGACAGGGTTGCAGAACGACCTTTGCAGAGAGCAGAGTTTGGAGATTTAGGTGCAGAAGGATTGTTACAGAGAGCAGAGTTTGGAGACTGCAGTGCAGAAGATCTGTTACTGAGAGTAGAGTTTGGACACTGGGGTAAAGAAGCATATTACAGCGAACAGAGTTTGGAGAGTGGGGTGAAGAAGGACCTATGAAGAGAGCAGAATTTGGAGACTGGGGTGCAGAAGGATTGTTACAAAGAAAAGAGTTTGGATATTGAGGTGCAGACTGACTGTTTCATAGAGCAGAAGTTGGAGATTTGGGTGCAGAAGGACGATTGCAGAGAGCAGAAGTTAAAGACTGAGGTGCAGAAGGACTGTTACAGAGAGCAGACGATTGAGACAGGGGTGCAGAAGGAATGATACAGAAAGCAGAGTTTGGAGACTGGGGTACAGGAGGACCATTACAGAGAGCAGAGGTTGGAGTCTGCAGTAAAGAAAGACTGTTACAGAGAGCAGAGGTTGATGACTGGGGTGCAGAAGGACTGTTGCAGAGATTAGATGATGAGGACTGGGGTTCAGTAAGACTGTAGCAAAGAGCAGACGTTGGAGACTGTGGTGAGAATGACTGATACAGAAAGCAGTGTTTGAAGACTTGGGTGCAGAAGGGTCTTATAGAGAGCAGAGGTTGAAGACTACGGTGCAGAAGGACTGTTTAGAGAGCAGACGTTGGGGAATGGGGTGCGGAAAGATCTTTCCAGAGAGCAGAGGTTGGCAACTGGGGTGTAGAAGGACTGTTGCAGAGAGCAGAGGTTGGAGACTGAGCTGCAGAAAGGCTGCTACAGAGAGCAGAGTTTGGAGACTGGGATGCAGAAAGACTGTTGCAGTAACCAGAGGTTGGAGACTGGGTTGGAGAAGGAATGTCACAGAGAGCAGTGTTTGTAAACTGCGGTGCGGAAAGACCATTACAGAGAGCAGAGTTTGGAGACTGCAGTACAGAAGGACTGTTACACAGAGCAGATGTTTGAGACGGTGGTTCAGAAGGACTGTTGCTGAGTAGATGTTGGATACTTGGGTGCAGAAGGACTGTTGCAGAGAGCAGAAGTTGGAGACTCTGGTGCAGAAGGACTGATACATAAAGCCGATATTGGAGACTGGGGTGCAGAAGGACAATTAGAGAGAGCAGAGGTTAAAGACTGTGGTGCAGAAGGACTGATACATAAAGCCGATATTGGAGACTGGGGTGCAGAAGGACAATTACAGAGAGCAGAGGTTAAAGACTGCAGTACAGAAGAACTGTTGTAGACAACACGGTTGGAGACTGGGGTGCATAGGGACCATTGCAGATGGCAGACGTTGGAGACTGTGGTTCAGAAGGAATTTACAGAGAGCAGAGTGTGGAAACTGGGGTGCAGGAGAATCTTAAAGAGAGGAATGTTTTGAGACTTTGGTGCAGAATGATTGTTGCAGAGAGCAGACGTTGGAGACTGGGGTGAAGCAGGACTGTTGCAGAGAGCATTTGTTAAAGACTGAGGTGCAGAAAAACTGTTACAGAGAGCAATGTTTGGAGACTGGTGTGCAGAAGGACTAATACTGAGAGCAGAGTTTGGTGACTGGGGACCAGAACGGTCTTACAGAGAGGAATTTTTTGAAACTGGGGTGCAGAAAGATTGTTGCATAGAGCAGACTTTGGAGACTGGAATGCAGAAGGATCGTTGCAGAGAGTAGATTATGGAGACTGGTGTATAGAAGGACTGTTCAAGAGAGCAGAGTTTGGAGACTGGGGTCAAGAAGGACTGTTGCAGAGAGCAGTTGTTGAAGACTGAGGTGCAGAAGGACTGTTACAGAGAGCAGAGTTTGAAGACTGAGGTGCAGAAGGACTGTCGCAGAGAAGAGAGGTTAGAGACTGGGTGCAGAAGGACTGTGCAGAGTGCAGTGTTTGGAGACTGGGGTGCAGAAAGACTGTTAAAGAGAATAGAGGTTAGAGACTGCTGTACAGAAGAACTGTTAAAGAGAGCAGAGGTTTGAGACAGGTGTGCAGAAGAATCTTACATAGAGCAGAGTTTGGAGACTGGGGTGCAATAGGACTGATGCAGAGAGCAGAGTTTGTAGAATGGGGTGCAGAAGGATTGTTGCAGAGAGAAGTTTTGGATACTGAGCTGCAGAAGGCCTGTTACAAAGAGAAGAGCTTGGAGACTGGGGAGCAGATGACATGTAACACACAACAGAGTTTGGAGACTAAGTGGCATAAGGATCTTACAGAGAGCAGAGGTTGGTGACTGAGGTGCCGAAGGACTGTCAGAGAGAGCAGAGGTTGGAAACTGGGGTCCAGAATAATCCTTTCAGAGAGCAGAGTTTTCATAATGAGGTTTAGAAAAAACTGTTGCAGAGAGCAGATGTAGGGGACTGGGGTGCAGAAGAAGTGTTGAACTGAGCACAGGTTGGAGACTTGGGTGTAGAAGGATCGTTGCAGAGAACATAGGGTGCAGATTGGGGTGCAGAAGGAGTTTTACAGACTGCAGAATTTTGAGACTGGGGTGCAGAAGGACTGTTATTGAAAGCAGAGTTTGGAGACTGGTTTTTAGAAGGATCTTACAGAGAGCAGAGGTTGGCGACTGAGGTGCAGAAGGACTGTTACAGAGAGTAGATGTTGAAGACTGAGGTACCAAAAGAAGTTTGCAAAGAGAAGAGGTAAGAGACTGAGGTTCAGAAGTACTGTTGTAGAGTGCAGAGGTTGGAGACTTGGGTGTAGGACTGTTGCAGAGAGCAGAGGTTGAAGTTTGGGTTTCCGAAAGACTGTTGCAGCTAGCAGACGTTAGAGACTGAAATGCAGAAGGACAGTTTCAGAGCACAGGTTGAAGATTGATTGCAGAAGGACTGATAGAGAAAGCAGAGGTTGGAGAGTGGGGAGCAGAAGGACCGTTACAGAGAGAAGAGTTTAGAAACTGCAGTACATAAGTACTGTTACAGAGAGCATAGGTTCGAGACTGGGGTGGAGAAAGACTGTTGTAGAGAGCAGATGTTGGACACTGGGGTGCAGAAGGACTTTTGCAGAGAGCAGAGGTTGGAGACTGGGTGCAGTAGGACAATTGCAGAGTGCAGAGTTTGGAGACTGTGGTGGAGAAGGACTGTTACAGAGCAGAGTTCGGAGACTGTGGTGCAGAAGGACTGGTACAGAAAGCAGAAGTTGGAAACTCGGGTGCAGAAGGACCTTTAAAGAAAACAGTGGTTGGATACTGCGGAACAGATAGACTGTTACAGAGAGCAGTGTTTGGAGAATGGGGTGCAGAAGAAGTGTTGTAGAGAACAGAGGTTGAAGACTGGGGTGCAGAAGGATCATTGTAGAGACAAGAGGTTAGAGACTTGGGTGCAGAAGGACTGATACAGAAAGCAGAGTTCGGAGACTGGGGTGCAGAAGGCCTGTTACAGACAGCAGAGTTTGGAGACTGGGGTGCAGAAAGATTTGTACAGAGAGCAGAGTTTGAATACTGGGTTGCAGAAAGATATTAAGAAGAGAAAATTTGGAGACTGAGGTGCAGAAGCACTGTTACAGAGAGAAGAGGTTGGAGAATGAGGTGC
The DNA here is from genome assembly GCF_052094955.1 of Ictidomys tridecemlineatus. Taxonomy (NCBI): domain Eukaryota; kingdom Metazoa; phylum Chordata; class Mammalia; order Rodentia; family Sciuridae; genus Ictidomys; species Ictidomys tridecemlineatus. The sequence continues at coordinate 217,872 of NW_027523559.1, forward strand.
AGAAGGACCGTTGCAGAGAGCAGACATTGGAGACCGAGATGCAGAAGGATTGTTGCAGAGAGCAGAGGTTGGTTACTGGGGTGAAGAAGGACTGATACAGAAAGCAGAGGTTGGAGACTCGGGTGCTGAAGGACCCTTACAGAGAGCAGAGGTTGGAGACTGAGGTGCAGAAAGACTGTTGCAGAGAGCAGAGTTTGCAGACTGAGTTGCAGAAGGAATGTTACAGCGGGCAGATTTTCGAGACTGTGGTGGAAACGACTGATACAGAAAGCAGAGGTTGGATACTGGGGTGTATAAGGACCCTTACAGAGAGCAGAGGTTGGAGACTGGGGTGCACAAGAACTGTTGAAGAGAATGGAGGTTGGAGATTGGGGTGCAGAAGAATTGTTGCGGCGACCAGAGTATCGAGACTAGGGGGTAGAAGGACTGTTGCATAGAGCAGAAGTTCTAGACTGGGGTGTAGAAGGATTGTTTCAGAGAGCAGATGATGGAGACTTGGGTGCTGAAGGACTGTTGCAGAGACCAGAGGTTGGAGACTGGTTTGCAGAAGGACTGTTATAGAGAGCAGACTTTGGAGACTGGGGTGCAGAAGGATTGTTGCAGAGAGCAGATTTTGGAGACTGGGGTGCAGAAGGATTGTTATAGAGAGCAGAGATTGGAGACTGTGGTGCAGAAGGATAGTTGAAGAGAGAAGAGTTTGGAGACTGGGGTCAAAAGGCCTGTTATAGACAGCATAGGTTGGGTATTGGGGTGTAGAAGGCCTGTTACAGAGAGCAGTGCTTGGAGATTGGGGTGCAGAAGGATAGTTACAGAGAGCAGAGTTTGAAGAGTGGTTTGCAAAATGATCTTACAGAGACAAAAGTTTGGAGACTGAGGTACATAAGGACTGTTACACAGGAAGAGGTTTGAGAATGAGATGCAGAAGGATCGTTCCAGAGAGAAGAGTTTTCAGATTGAGGTGAAGAAGGACTGTTACTGAGAGCAGAGGTTGGAGACTAGAGTGGAGAAGGACTGCTGAAGAAAGTAGAGGTTGGAGATTGAGGTGCAGAAAGACTCTTACAAAGAGCAGAGGTTGGAGACTGGGGTGCAAAAGAACTGATACAGAAAGCAGAGTTTTGTGACTGTGGTGCAAAAGGACTGTTGCAGAGAGCAGAGGTTAGAGACTGGGGTGCAGAAGGACTATTGCAGAGAGCAGAGGTTGCAGACTGAGGTGCAGAAGGACTGTTACAGAGAGCAGAGTTTGGAGAATGTGGTGCAAAAGGACTGATACAGAAAGCAGTGGTTGGAGACTGGGGTGCAGAAGGACCCTTACAGAGAACAGAGGTTGGAGACTGTGGTACCTAAGGACTGTTACAGAGAGCAGAGGTTGGAGACTGGGGTTCAGAATAACTGTTGTAGGGAACAGATGTTAGAGGTTTGGGTGCAGAAGGACCATTGTAGAAAGCAGAGGTTGGAGACTGGGTTTCAGAAGGATCTTACAGAGAGTAGAGTTTGGACACTGAAGTGCAGTTGGGCTGTTGCAGAGAGCAGAGTTTGAAGATTAGGGCGCAGAAAAACTGTTGCAGAGAGCAGAAATTGTAGTCTGAGATGCAGAAGGACTGTTACAGAAAGCAGAGTTTAGAGACCAGGGTGCAGAAGGACTGATACAGAAAGCAGAGTTTGGGGACTGTAGTACAGAAGGACTGTAAAAGAGAGCAGAGGTTGGAGACTGGGGTACCGAAGAACTGTTGCAGAGAGCAGACGTTTGAGACTGAGGTGCAGAAGGACTATTACAGAGAGCAGAGTTTGGAGACTTGAGTGCAGAAGGACTGATAGAGAAAGCAGGGATTGGAGAGTGGGGTGCAGAAGGACCGTAACAGAGAGAAGAGTTTGGAAACTGCAATACAGCAAGACTCTTACAGAGAACAGATGATGGAGACTGGGGTGGAGAAGGACTGTTGCAGAGAGCAGATGTTGGAGACTGGGGTTCAGAATGACTGTTGCAGAGAGCAGAGGTTTAAGACTTGTCTGCAGAAGGACTATTTCAGAGAGCAGAGGTTGAAGAGTGAGGTGCAGAAGGACTGTTCTAGAGAGCAAAGTTTGGAGACTGTGGTGCAGAAGGACTGATACAGAAAGCAGAGGTTGGAGACAGAGGTGTAGAAGGACCCTTACAGAGAATAAAGATTGAAGACTGCAGTACAGAAGAACTGTTGTAGAGAACAAGGTTGGAGACTGGGGTGCAGAGGGACCATTGCAGAGAGCAGACGTTGGAGACTGGGGTGCAGAATGATCATTGTAGAGAGTAGATTATGGAGACTGGGCTATAGAAGGACTGTTCTAAAGAGCAGAGGTTGGAGACTGGGGTGCAGAAGGACATATGCAGAAAGCAGTTGTTTAAGACTGAGGTGGAGAAAAACTGCTACAGGGAGCAGTGTTTGTAGACTGGTGTGAAAAAGGACTGATACTGAGTGTAGAGTTTGGAGACTGGTGAGCAGAAGGATCTTACAGAGAGGAAATTTTGGAGACTGTGGTGCAGAAGGATTGTTGCAGGGAGCAGACGTTGTAGACTGGGGTGCAGAAGGCCTGTTGCAGAGAGCAGTTTTTGAAGACTGAGATGCAGAAAAACTGTTACAGAGAGCAGTGTTTGGAGAATGAGGTGCAGAAGGACTGTTGAAGACAGCAGTGTTTGGAGACTGGGGTGCAGAAGGACCGTTACAGGAAATAGAGGTTGGAGACTGTGGTACAGAAGTACTGTTAAAGAGAGCAGAGGTTGGAGACAGATGTGCAGAATTATCTTACAGAGAGCAGAGATTGGAGACTGGGGTTCAATAGGACTGTTGCAGAGAGCAGAGGTTGGAGAATGGGATGCAGAAGACCTGTTACACAGAGCAGAGCTTGGACACTGGGGAGCAGAAGGCCTGTAACATAGAGCAGCCTTTGGAGACTGGGTGGCATAAGGATCTTACAGAGAGCAGAGGTTGGTGACTGAGGTGCTGAAGGACTGTCAGAGAGAGCAGAGGTGTTAGACTTTGGTCCACAAGGATCGTTTCAGAGAGCTGAGTTTTCAGAATGAGGTTTAGAAAAACTGTTGCAGAGAGCAGGTGTTGGAGACTGGGGTGCAGAAGAACTGTTTCAGAGAGCAGAGTTTGGAGACTTGGGTGTAAAAGGATCATAGCAGAGAGCAGAGGGTGGAGACTGGGGTGCAGAAGGACTGTTACAGAGAGCAGATTTTGGAGACTGGGGTGCAGAAGGACTGTTACAGAGAGCAGAGGTTGAAGACTGAGGTGCAGAAAGACCTTTGCAAAGAGAAGTGGTTGGAGACCGAGGTGCAGAAGGACTGTTGCCGAGTGTAGAGGTTAAAGACTAGGGTGTAGAAGGAGTTTTGCAGAGACCAGAGTTTGGAGATTGGGGTGCCAAAGGACTGTTGCACAGAGCAGACGTTGGAGACATAGGTGCAGAAAGACTGTTACTGAGAGCAGAGGTTGAGACTTGAGTGCAGAAGGACTGATAGAGTAAGCAGAGGTTGCAGAGTGGTGTGCAGAAGGACCATTACAGAGAGAAGAGTTTGGAAACTGCTGTACAGAAGTACTGTTACAGAGAGCAGAGGTTGGAGACTGTTGTGCTGAAGGATTGTTAAAGAGAGCAGAGTTTAAAGACTGGCTTGTAGAAGGATCGTACAGAGAGCAGAGTTGGGAGAATGAGGTGCAGAAGGACTGTTACAGAGAGCAGAATTAGGAGACTGGCGTGCAGAAGGGTTGTTTAAGGGAGCAGAGTTTTCAGACTGAGGTTCAGAAGGACTGTTGCAGAGAGCAGACGTTCGAGACTGGGGTGCAGAAGAACTGTTACAGAGAGGAGAGTTTGGAGACTGGGGTGCAGAAGGACTGTTATAGAGAGCACAGTTTGGAGACTGGGTTTCTGAAGGATCTTACAGAGAGCAGAGGTTTGAGACTGAGGAGCAGGTGGACTGTTACAGAGAGGAGTGGTTTGAGACTGGGGTGCAGAAGGATCGTGCAGAGAGCAGAGCTTTCAGACTGAGGTCAACAAGGACGGTTACAAAGAGCAGACGTTGGAAACTGAGTTGTAGAAGGACTGTTACACATAGGAGAGTTTGGAGACTCAGGTGCAGAAGGACTGGTACAGGAAGCAGAGTTTTGAAATTGGGGTGCAGAAGTACTGCTACAGAGAACAGAGATTGGAGACTGCGGTATAGGACTGTTACCGAGAGCAGAGGTTGAAGACTGGGGTGCAGAAGGATTCTTACATAGAGCACAGGTTGGAGACTGAGGTGCACACGGTTAGATACAGAGAATAGAGGTTAGAGACTGGGGTTCAGACAGACTGATACAGAAAGCAGGGGTTAAAGACTGGGGTGTAGAAGGACCCTTACAAAGAACACAGGTTGGAGACTGCAGTACAGAAGGACTGTTATAGAGAGAAGATCTTGGAGTCTGGGGAGCAGAAGTACTGTTTCAGTGGACAGAATTTGGAGACTGGGGTTGAGAAATAATGTTACAAAGAGCAGAATCTGGAAACTTGAGTGCAGAAGTATATTACAGAGAGTAGAGGTTGGAGACTGTGGTGCAGAAGGACTGTTGCAGAGAGCAGACGTTGGAGACTGGGGTCCAGAAGGATCGTTGCAAAGAGCAGAGTTTGGAGACTGGGGTGTAGAAGTACTGTTGCAGAGAGCAGATATTGGAGACTGGGGTTCAGAAGGACTGCTGCAGAGAGCAGAGTTTGATGACTGGGGTGAAGAAGGACAGTTACAGAGAGCAGAGGTTGGAGACTGGGGTTAAGATGGATCTTACAGAGAGCAGAGTTTAGAGACTGGGGTGCAAAGGACTGTTGCAGAGAGCAGATGTTGGAGACTGGGGTGGAGAAGAATCGTTGAAGAGAGAAGATGTTGGAGACTGGAGTGCAGAAGTTCTGTTACAGAGAGCAGAGTTTAAAGACTGTTGTGCAGAACGACTGTTACAGAGTGCAAAGTTTAAAGACTGGGGTGCAGAAGGACTGTTGCAGAGAGAAGACGTTGGAGACAGTGGTCCAGAAGGATCGTTGCAAAGAGAAGAGTTTGGAGACTAGGGTTCAGAAAGACTGCTGCAGAGAGCAGATGTTAAAGACTGGGGTGCAGAAGGACTTTTCCAGATAGCAGATTTTAGAGGCTGTGGTGCAGAAAGACTATTACATAGAGCAGAGGTTGGAGACTGAGGTGCAGAAGGACTGTTACAGAGAGCAGAGGTTAAAGACTGGGATTCAAATGGATCTTACACAGAGCAGAGTTTGGAGACTGGGGTGCAATAGGACTGTTTCAGAGAGCAGATGTTGGAGACTGGGGTGGAGAAAAATCATTGCAGAGAGAAGAGGTTGGAGACTGGGGTGCAGAAGGCCTGTAACAGAGAGCAGAGGTTGGAAACTGTTGTGAAGAAGGACTGTTACAGAGTGCAAAGTTTAAAGGCTGGGTTGCAGAAGGATCTTACAGAGAGCAGAGGTTGGAGACTGAGGAGAAGAAGGACTATTACAGAGAGCAGAAGTAGGAGACTGGGGTGCAGAAGAGTCGTTGCAGAGAGCAGAGCTTTCAGACTGAGATGCAGAAGAACTATTGCAGAGAGCAGATGGTGGAGACTGGGTTGCAGAAGGACTGTTGCAGAGAGCAGATGTTTGTATCTAGGGTGCAGAAGGACTGTTGTAGAGAGCAGAGGTTGGAGAATATGCTGCAGTAGGACTGTTTCAGAGAGCAGAGTTTAGAGACTGATGTGTGGAAGTCCTGCTACAGAGAGCCGAGGTTGGTGACCTGGGTGCAGAAGGACTGTTGCAGAGAGCAGAAGTTGGAGACTGAGGTAGAGAAGGACTGTTGCAGAGAGCAGATGTTGAAGACTGGGTTGCAGAAGGACTGTTGCAGAGAGCAGAGATTGCAGACTGGGGTAAAGAAGGACTATTGCAGAGAGCAGAGGTTGCAGACTGAGGTATAGAAGGACTGTTAAAGAAAAAAGAGTTTGGAGAATGTGGGGCAGAAGGACTGATACAGAAAGCAGAGGTTGGAGTCTGGGCTTCAGAAAAACCCTTACAGAGAACAGAGGTTGGAGACTGCAGTACAGAAGGACTGTTACAGAGAGCAGAGGTTGGAAACTGGGGTGCAGAATAAGTGTTGTAGAGAACACAGGTTGAAGACTGGGGTGCAAAAGGACCATTGCAGAAAGCAGAGGTTGGAGATTGGGGCCCAGAAGTACTGTTGCAGAGAGAAGAGGTTGGTGTCTGAGGTGCAGAAAGACTGTTAAAGAGAGCAGAGGTTCGAGACCGGGGTGCAGAAGGACTGATACAGAAAGGAGAGTTTGGAGACTGGGGTGCAGAAGGACAAGATATGGAGAGCAGATGTTGGAAACTGCGGTACAGAAAGACTGTTGCAGAGAGCAGATGTTGGAGACTGGTGTGCAGAAGGACTTTTGCAGAGAGCAGAGGTTGGAGACTGAGATGTAGAAGGCTTCTTATAGAGAACAGACTTTGGAGACTGGGTGCAAAATGCCAGTTTCAGAGAGGAGAGTTGGGAGAAGTTGTGCAGAAGGACTGTTAAAGAGGGCAGAGTGACTGTTGTATTCTGCTACCTTTCCTATCCCCTACTATCCCCCCTCCCCTCCCCTCCCCTCCCCTCCCATCTTCCCTCTCTACCTCCTCTGCTGTTGTTCAATTCTTTCCCCCTTTTTTTTTTTTTTCCCCCCAGTCACTAATAAGCCATTATGTAAAAATGTGAGTATGTAACAGAAGTGAGTCTGTATTATGTATTTGGGGAGTACAAAACCCAATTGAGTCAAATGTATGAAAGATGATATGTCTTGAGCTCTGTAATGTTTTGAACAATCAATAAAAAAAAAAAAAAAAAAAAAAAAAAAAAAAAAAAGAGGGCAGAGTTAGGAGACTGGGTTGCAGAAAGATCTTACAGAGAGCAGATGTTGGAGACTGAGGTGTAGAATGATCATTGCAGAGAGAAGAGTTTGGAGACTGTGGTGCAGAAGGAGTGTTGCAGAGAGAAGAGGTCGGAGACTTTGGTGAAGAAGGACTGATATAGCAAGCAGAGGTTGGAGACTGGGGTGGAAAAAGACCCTTACAGAGAGCAGAGTTTGGAGACTGGGGTGAAGAAGGACTGTTACAGAGAGCATATGTTGGAGACTGGGGAGCAGAAGGACTGTGTCAGAGAGAGGAGGTTGGAGACTGAGGTGAAAAAGGACTGTTGCAGAAAACAGATGTTGGAGACTGGGGTGCATAATGACCATTACAGAGAGCAGAGTATGAAGACTCAGGTGCAGAAGGACAGTTACAGAGAGCAGAGGTTAAATACAGGGTTGCAGAAGGATCTTACAGAGAGCAGAATTTTGAGACGTAGGTGCAGTTGGACTGTTACAGAAAGAAGACGTTGGAAATTGGGGTGCAGAAGCCTACTTACATAGACCAGAGTTTGGAGATTGCGGTATAGAAAAATTGTTACCGAGAGCCAAGGTTGGAGACTGGGGTGCAGAAGGAATGTTACAGAGAGCACAGGTTAGAGACTGAGGTGTAGAAGGATAGATACGGAGAGCACAGGTTTGAGACTTGGGTTCACAAGGACTGATACAGAAAGCAGAGTTTGGAGACTGGGGTGCAGAAGGACTGTTGCAGAGAGCAGAGATTGGAGACTGGGGTGAAGAAGGACTGTTGCAGAGAGCAGAGGTTGGAGACTTTGGTGAAGAAGGATAGATACAGAGAACAGCGGTATGAGACCGGTTGGCAGAAGCACTGTTACAGAAAGCAGAGTTAGAAACTGGGTTGCAGAAGGATCTTACAGAGAGCAGAGGTTGCAGACAAAGGTGCAGAAGGATTGTTACAGAGAGCAGAGCATGGAGACTGTGGTCCAGATGGACTCTTGCAGAGAGCAGACGTTGGAGACTGGGGTTCAGAAAGATCTTTGCAGAAAGCAGAGTTGGAGACTGGGGTGCAGAAGGACTGCTGCAGAGAGCAGATGTTAGAGACTGGGGTGCAGACGGACTGTTGCAGAGAGCAGAGGTTGGAGAGTGGGGTTCAGAAAGACTGTTGCAGAGAGCAGAGGTGGGAGAATGAGGGGCAGAAAACTGTTAAAGAGAGCAGAGGTTGGAGACTGGGGTGCAGAAGGACTGTTACCGAGAGCAGAGGTCTGAGACTGGGGGTCAGATGGATGTTACAGAGAGCAGATTTTGGAGACTGTGGTGGAAGAGGACTGTTGCCGAGAGCAGAGGTTGGAGACTGGTGTGAAGAAGAATCCTTGAAGAGAGAAGTGTTTGGAGACTGGGGTGCAGAAGGCCTGTTACAGAGAGCAGTGGTTGGAGACTGGGTTGAAGAACTCCTGTTGCAGAGAGAAGAGGTTGGAGACTGTTGTGCAGAAGGACGATTACCGAGTGCAGAGTTTAAAGACTGAGTTGCAGAAGGATCTTACAGAGAGCAGAGTTGGGAGACTGAAGTGCAGAAAGTTCATTGCATACAGCAGAGTTTTCCCACTGAAGTGCAGAATGACTGTTTCAGAGAGCAGATATTGGAGACTGGGTTGCAGAAGGACTGTTGCTGAGAGCAGACATTGGAGACTGGGGTTAAGAAGGATCGTTTCAGAGAGCAGAGGTTGGAGACTGGTGTGCAGAAGGATTGTTACAGAGTAGACTTTGAAGACAGGGTTTTAGAAGGATGCTACAGAGCGCAGAGGTTGGATACTGAAGTGCAGATGGACTGTTACAGAGAGTAGAGGTTGGAGACTGAGGTGCAGAAGGACCGTTACAGAGAACAGAGTTTGGAGACTTAGGTGCAGAAGGATAGATACAGAGAACAGCGGTTGGAGACTGCGGTTCAGACAGACTGATACAGAAAGCAGAGGTTGGAGACTGTGGTGTAGAAGGACCGTTACAAAGAGCACAAGTTGGAGACTGCAATACAGAAGGACCAGATATCGGAGACTGGGGAGCCGAAGGACTATTGGAGAGGATAGAGTTTGGAGACTGGGGTGGAGAAGGAATGTTACAGAGTGCAGAGTATGGAATCTGGAGTGCACAAGAATCTTATAAAGAGCAGAGGTTGGAGACTGTGGTGCAGAAAGACTGTTGAAGAGAGCAGATGTTGGAGACTGGGGTCCAAAAGGAGCATTGCAGATACCAGAGTTTAGAGACTGGGGTGCAGAAGGACTGTTGCAGAGAGTAGATGTTTTAGACTGGGGTGGAGAAGGACTGTTATAGAGAGCAGAGGTTGGAGACTGAGGTGCAGAAGGAATGTTACAGATAGCAGAGTTTGGAGACAGGGATGAAAAAGAATCTTACTGAGAGCAGAGGTTGGAGACTGAGGTGGAACAAGACTGTTACAGACAGCAGAGTTTGGAGACTGGGGTGCAGAAGGATCATTGCCGAGAACCGAGTTTTCAGACTGAGGTGTAGAAGGACTGTTGGAGATTACAGAGGTTGGAGTCTGGGGTGCAGAAGGATCTTTAAAGCGAGCAGAGGTTTGAGACTGGGGTGCAGAAGGACTTTTACAGAGAACAGAGGTTGGAGACTGCGGTGCAGAAGGCCTGTTATAGAGAGCAGAGTTTGGTGAAAGGATGCAGGATGACTGTTACAAAGGGTAGAGTTTGGAGACTGGGTTGCAGAAGGATCTTACAGAGAGCAGAGGTTGGAGACTGAGGTGCAGAACGACCATTGCAGAGAGCAGAGGTGGAGACAGAGGTGCAAAAGAATTGTTACAGAGAGAAGAGGTTGGAGACTGGGGTGCAGAAAGACTGTTGCAGATAGCAGAAGTGGGAGAATGGGGTGAAGAAGGACTGTTGCAGGGTGCACGTGTTGGAGACTTGGGTGCAGAAGGACTGTTGAAGAGAGCAGAATTTTGAGACTGAGGTGCAGAATAACTGTTCCAGAGAGCAGAGTTCGGAGACTGCTATACAGGAAAACTGTTATAGAGAGCAGAGGTTGAAGAATGGTTTTTAGAAGAACTGTTTCAGAGTGCAGATGTTGGAGACTGGGGTTCAGAAGAACTGTTGCTTAGAGCAGAGTTTTGAGACTGGGGTGCAGAAGAACTGTCACAGAGAGCAGAGGTTGGAGACTTAGGTGCAGAAAGAATTTTACAGAGAGCAAAGTTTGGAGACTGGGTTGCAGAATTATTGATACTGAAAGTGGAGACTGAGACTGGGGTGCAGAAGAACCGTTACAGAGATCAGAGGTTGGAGACTGTAGTACAGAAGGACTGTTGCAGAGAGCAGAGGTTAGAGAATGGGGTGCAGAAGGACTGTTACAGAGAGCAGTGGTTAGAGAATGGGGTGCAGAAGTAAGGTTGCAGAGTTCAGAGGTTGGAGTCAAAGGTTCAGAAGGACTGTTACAGAAACAGAGGTTGGAATCCGTGGTTCAGAAGGACTTATACAGAAAGCAGAGGTTTGAGACTGGGGTGCATAAAGACCGTTAGAGAGAGCAGAGGTTGGAGACTGCGGTACTGAAGGACTGTTACAGAGTGCAGAGGTTTGAGACTGGAAAGTAGAAGGACTGTTGCAGAGAACAGATGTTGTCGACTGGGTTGCAGCAGGACCGTTGAGGAAAGCACAGGTTGTAGACTGGGTTGGAGAAGAATGATACAGAGAGCAGAGTTTTGAAGCTGGGGTGCAGAAGGACCTTACAGAGAAAAGAGGTTGGAGACTGGGGTGCAGAAGGAGTGTTAAGGAGAGGAGACGTTGGAGACTGGGGTGCGAAAGGACTGTTGCAGAGAGCAGATGTTGGAGACTGTGGTGCATAAGGACCGTTACACAGATCAGAGGTTGGAGACAGGGGTGCAGAAACACGGTTGCAGAGAGCAGAGGTTGGAGACTGAGGTTCAGAAAAACAGTTTCAGAGAGCAGAAGTGGAGTCTGGGGTGCAGAAGAATCGTTGAAGAGAGCAGAGGTGGAGACTGGGCTGCAGAAGGATCGTTACAGAGAGAAGAGGTGGGAGACTGCGGTGCAGAAGGACTGTTACAGAGAGCATAGGTTAGAGAATGGGGTGCAGAAGGAAAGTTGCAGAAAGAAGAGGTTGGATTCTGGGGTACAGAAGGACTGTTTCAGAGAGCAGAGGTTGGAGACTGAGATGCAAAAGGATTGTAACACAGAGCAGACGTTGGAAACTGGGGTGAAGAATTATGATACAGAAAGCAGAGGTGTGAGACTGGGGTGCAGAAGAACCATTACAGAGAGCAGAGGATGCAGACTGGCGTGCAGAAGGACTGTTTCAGAGAGAAGAGTTTGGAGACTGGGGTGCATAATGCCTGCTACAGGGAGCAGAGGTTGGAGACTGGGTTGCAGAATTACTGTTATAGAGAGCAGAGTTTTGAGGCTGGGTTGAAGTAGGATCTTGCAAAGGTTGGAGACTAAGGTGCAGAGGGACAGTTACACAGAGCACAGGTTGGAGACTGGGGTTCAGAAGGACTGATACAGAAAGTAGAGGTTGGAGACTCGGGGGTAGAAGTACCCTTACAGAGAGCAGATGTTGGAGAATGCAGTACAGAAAGACTTTTATAGAGAGCAGAGGTTGGAGACTGGGTGCAAAAGTACTGTTGCAGAGAGCAGAGGATAAAGACTGGGGTGCAGTAGGACTGTTGCAGAGAGATGAGGTTGCAGACTGACTTGCAGAAGGACTGTTGCAGAGGGAAGAGTTTTGAGGCTGTTGTGCAAAACGACAGATACAACAAGCAGAGGTTAGATACTGGGGTGCATAAGGACCCTTACAGAGAACAGCAGTTGGAGACTGTGGTAGAGAAGGACGGTTACAGAGAGCAGAGGTTTGAGACTGGGGTGCAAAAGAACTGATGTAGAGATCAGAGGTTGGAGACTGTGGTGCTGAAGGATCATTTGGGCGAGCAGAGTATGGAGACTGGGGTGTAGAAGGACTGTTCCAGAGAGCAGAGTTTGGAGACTGGGGTGTAGAAGGACTGTTTCAGAGAGCAGATGTTGGAGTCTTGGGTGCAGAAGGACTGTTGCATTGAGAAGAGTTTGGAGACAGAGGTACAGAAGGACTGTTAAAGAGAGCAGAGGTTGGAGACTGGGGTGTAGAAGGATTATTTCAGAGAGCAGATTTTTCAGACTGAGGTACAGAAGAACTGTTGCAGAGAGCAGATGTTGGAGACTGGGGTTCAGAAGGACTGTTGCAGGGAGCAGAGGTTTGAGACTAGGGTGCAGAAGGATCGTTGCAGAGAGCAGAGGATGGAGACTGGGGTGCAGAAGGACGGTGAAGAAAGCAGAGTTCTGAGACTGAGGTGGAGAAGGACTTTTAAGAGAGCAGTGGTTGGAGACTGGGGTGCAGAAAGATTGTTACAAAGAGCAGAGTTTGGAGACTGGGGTGGAGAAGGACTGTTGCAGAGAGAAGATGTTGGAGACTTGGGTGCAGAAGGATCGTTGGTGCGAGCAGAGTATGGAGACAGGGGTGTAGAAGGACTGCTGCAGAGAACAGAGGTTGCAGTCTGAGGTGCAGAAGGACTGTTGCAGGGAGCAGAGTTTGGAGATTGGGGCGCAGAAGTACTTTTGCAGAGAACAGAGGTTGGGTTTCTGAGGTGCAGAAGGACTTTTACAGAGAGCAGAGGTTGGAGACTGGTGTGCAAAATGAGTGACACATAATGCAGAGTTTGGAGACTCGGGTGTAGAAGGACTGTTACAGAGAGCAGTGGTTGGAGACTGCAGTACAGAAGGACTGTTACAGAGAGCAGAGGTTGAAGACTGGGGTGCAGATGGACTGTTAAAGAGAGCAGAGTTTGGAGATTCTGGTGCAGAAGGACTGATACAGAAAGCAGAGGTTGAATACTGGGGTGTAGAAGGACTGTTGCAGAGAGCAGAGTTTGGAGACTGGGTTGGAGAAGGACTGTTGCATACAACAGATGTTGGAGACTGAGGTGCAGAAGGAATGTTGCAGAGAGCAGAAATTAGAGACTTTGGCGCATATGGACTATTGCAGAGAGAAGAGGTTGCAGACTGAGGTGCAGAAAGCCTGATACAGACAGCAGAGTTTCGAGAATGTGGTGCAAAAGGACTGATACAGAAAACAGAGGTTGGAGAATGTGGTGCAGAAGTACCGTTACAGAGAACAGAGTTTGAAGACTGCAGTACAGAAGGACTGTTACAGAGAACAGATGTTTTAGACTGAGGTGCAGAATAACTATTGTAGCGATCAAATTTGAAGACTGGGGTGCAGAATGACCATTGCAGAAAGCAGAGGTTGGAGACTGGGTTTCAGAAGGATCTTAAAGAGAGCAGAGTTTAGACACAGAGGTGCATAAGGACTGTTGCAGAGTGCAGAGGTTGGAGATTGGGGCAAAGTAAAACTGTTGCAGAGAACAGAGGTTGGAGTCTGAGGTACAGAAGGACTGTTACAGAGAGCAGAGGTTGGAGACTGGGATGCAGAATGACTGATACATAACACAGAGTGTGGAGAATCGGGTGCAGAAGGACCGTTACAGAGAGCAGAGGTTAAAGACTGGGTTGGAGAAGAACCCTAACAGAGAACAGAGGTTGAAGACTGCGGTACAGAAGAACTGTTGTAGAGTACAAGGTTGGAGACTCGGGTGCATTGGGATCATTGCAGAGAGCAGTGGTTGGAGACTGCAGTACAGAAGGACTGTTACAAACAGTAGAGGTTGAAGACTGGGGTGGAGAAGAACTGTTACAAAGAGCAGAGATTGCAGAGTGTGGTGTATTAGGACTGTTACAGAGAGCAGATTTTGGAGACTATGGTGCAGAAGGACTGATACAGAAAGCAGAGGTTGGAGACTGGGGTGAAGAAGGACCCTTACAGAGAACAGAGGTTGAAGACTGCTGTACAGAAGAAGTGTTTTTGAGAACAAGGTTGGAGACTGGGGTGCAGAGGGACCATTGCAGAAAGCAGTGTTTGGAGACTGGGGTACAGAATGATCTTACAGAGAGCAGAATTTGGAGACTGTGTTGCAGAAAGACTATTGCACAATAGACTTTGGAGACTGGGATGCAGAAGGATCGTTACAGAGAGGGATCTTGGAGACTGGGGTATAGAAGGACTGTTTCAGAGAGCATAGGTTGGAGACTGGCGTGCAGAAGGACTATTGCAGAGAGCAGTTTTTGAAGATTGAGGTGCAGAAGGACTGTTTCAGAGAGCATAGTTTGGAGACTGGGGTGAAGAAGGACTGATACAGAGAGCCGAGGTTGGAGACTGGGGTGCAGGATGACCATTACAGAGAGCAGAGGTTGGAGACTGCAGTACAGAAGTACTGTTACAGACAGCAGAGGTTGGAGACTGCGGTGGAAAAGGACTGTTACATAGAACATATTTTGGAGACTGGGGTGAGAAAGGACTGTTGCAGAGAGAAGAGGTTGAAGACTGGGTTGCAGAAGGACTGCTGCATAGAGCAGAGGTTGCAGAGTGAGGTGCAGAAAAACTGTTACAGAGAGAAGACTTTGGAGACTTAGGTGCAGAAGGACTGATATAGAAAGCAGAGTTTGGAGACTGGGTTTCAGAAGGACTCTTCCGGAGAACAGAGGTTGAAGACTGCGGTACAGAAGAACTGTTGTAGAGAACAGGTTGGAGACTGGGGTGCAGAAGGAATGTTACAGAGAGCAGCGTTTGGAAACTGGGGTGCAGAAGAATCTTACAGAAAGGAAAGTTTCGAGACTGGAGTGTAGAAAAAATTTTGCAGAGAGTAGACGTTGGAGACTGGGGTGCAAAAGGATCATTGCAGAGAGTAGATTATGGAGACTGGGATATAGAAGGACTGTTCTAGAGAGCAGAGGTTGGAGACTGTGGTGCAGAAGGACTCTTGCAGAGAGCAGTTGTTGAAGACTTATGTTCAGAAAAACTGTTACAGGGAGCAGTGTTTGGAGACTGGGGTGCAGGACTGATACTGAGAGCAGAGGTTTGAGTCTGGGGTGCAGAAGGAATGTTAAAGAGAGCAGAGTTTAGAGACTTGAATGCAGAAGGCCTGTTACACAGAGGAGAGGTTGTAGACTGGGGTGCAGAAGGCCTCTTACAGAGAACAGAGGTTAGAGACTGATGTGCAGAAGAACTGTTACAGAGAGCAGAGGTTGGAGACTGGGGTGCAGAAAGACTGTTGAAGAGTGCAGTGTTTGGAGACCGGGGTGCAGAAGGACTGTTGCAGAGAGCAGAGGTTGGAGACTGCCGTGCAGAAGGACTGTTACAGAGAGCAGAGGTTGTAGCCTGGCGTGCAGAAGATGGATACAGAAAGCAGAGTTTGTAGACTAGGTTGCAGGAAGACTGATACAGAAAGCAGAGGTTGGAGATGGGGTGCAGAAAGACCCTTACAGAGAACAGAGGTTTTAGACTGTGGTACAGAAGGACTGTTACAGAGAGCAGAGGTTGGAGACTGGGGTGCACAATAAATGTTGTAGAGGAAAAAGGTTGGAGACTCTGGTTCTGAAGGACAATTGCAGAAAGCATATGTTGGAGACTGGGTTTCAGAAGGATCTTACAGAGAGCAGAGTTTGGACACTGAGGTGCATAAGGACTGTTGCAGAGAGCAGAGGTTGGAGATTGGGGCGCAGAAGGACTGTTGCAGAGAGCAGAGGTTTGAGTCTGAGGTGGAGAAGGACTGTTACAGAGAGCAGAGGTTGGTGACATCGGTGGAAAAGTACTGTTGCAGACAGCAGAATTTAAAGACTGGGGTGATGAAGGACTGTTGCTGAGAGCAGAGGTTGAAGACTGGGTTGCAGAAGGACTGTTGCAGAGAGCAGATGTAGCAGAGTGAGGTGCAGAAAAACTGTTACAGAGAGCAGAGTTTGGAGACTGTGGTGCAGAATGACTGATACAGAAAGCAGATGTTGGAGACTGGGGTGCACAAGGACCCTTACAGAGAACAGAGTTTGAAGACTGCGATACAGAAGAACTGTTGTAGAGAACAAGGTTGGAGAGTGCGGTGCAGAGGGACCATTGCCGAGAGCAAACTTTGGAGACTGGGGTGCAGAAGTAATGTTACAGAGAACAGAGTTTGAAACTCGGGTGCACAAGGATCTTACAGAGAGAAAAATTTGGAGACTGGGGTGTAGAAGGATTGTTGCAGAGAGTAGACGTTGGAGACTGGGGTGAAGAAGGATCATTGCAGAGAGTAGATTATGGAGATTGGGGTATAGAAGGACTGTTCTAGAAAGCAGAGGTTGGAGACTGGGGTGCAGAAAGACTGTTTCAGATAGCAGTTGTTGAAGACTGAGGTGCAGAAAAACTGTTACAGAGAACATGTTTGGAGACTAAGGTGCAGGACTGATACTGAGAGCAGAGTTTGAAGACTGGGGTGCAGAAGGATCTTACAGAGAGCAGAGTTTAAAAACTGAGGTGCAGAAGGACTGCTCCAGAGAGCAGAGGTTGGAGATTGGGGTGCAGAAGGACTGTTATAGAGAGCAGAGTTCAGAGACTTGGGTGCAGAAGGCCTGTTACAGAGAGCAGAGGATGGATACTGAGGTGCAGAAGGACTGTTACAGAGATAGATGTTGAATACTGAGGTGCAAAAAGACTATTGCAGAGAGCAGATGTTGGAGACTGAGGTGCAGAAGGACTGTTGCGGAGTGCAGAAGTTTGAGACTTGGGTGTAAAAAGACTGTAGAAGCGAGCAGAGGATGGGAATTGGGGTTCCAAAGGACCTTTGCAGAGAGCAGAATTCAGAGACTGAGGTGCAGATGGCCTGTTACAGAGAGCAGAGGTTGGATACTTGAGTGCAGAAGGACTGACAGAAAAAGCTGTGGTTGGAGACTGGGGTTCAGAAGACAGTTACAGAGAGAAGAGTTTGGAAATTGCAGTACAGAGGAACTGTTACAGAGAGCAGAGATTGGAGACTGGGGTTTAGAAGGACTGTTGCAGAAATCTGATGTTGGAGACTTGGGTGCAGAAGGACTGTTGTAGAGAGTAGGTTGGAGACTGGGGTGCAGAAGGACTTCTGCAGAGAGTAGTGGTTGGAGCATGGGGTGCAGAAAACTGAGGCGAAGAAAAACTGTTGGAGACAACAGAGTTTGGAGACAGGGGTGCAGAAGGACCGTTGCAGAGTGCAGAGGTTGGAGACTAAGGTGCAGAAGTATTGTTACAGAGAGCAGATGTTGGAGACTGGGGTGCAGAAGGACTGTTGCAGAATGCAGAGGTTTGAGACTGGGGTGCGGAAAAACTGTTGCAGAGATCGGAGTTTCGAGACTTAGGTGCAGAAGGACCCTTGCTGAGAGCAGCGGTTGGAGACTGACGTGAAGAAGGATTTCTACAGAGAGAAGAGGTTGGAGACTGAGGTGCTGAAGAACTGTTACAGAGAGCAGAGATTGGAGACTGGGGTGCAGAAGGACTGTTATAGAAAGCAGAGTTTGGAGACTTGGGTGCAAAAGGACTGTTGTAGAGAGGTGGTTGAAGGTGAGGTGCAGAAGGACTGTTGCAGAGAGAAGAGGTTGGAGATGAGGTTCAGAAGGACTGTTACAGAGAGGAGAGTTTTGAGACTGGGGTGAAGAAGGACTGATATAGAAAGCAGAGTTTGGAGACTGCGGTGCAGAGGACCGTTACAGAGAGCAGAAGTTGGAGACTGTGGTACAGGACTTTTACAGAGAGCAGAGGTTGCACACTGGGGTGCACAAGGACTATTGCAGGCAACAGAGGTCGGAGACTGAGGTGTAGAAAGACCGTTGCAGAAAGCAGAGCTTGGAGACTGATGAGCAGAAGCATTTTTACAGAGAGCAGAGTTAGGAGACTGGGGTACAGAAGGACTGTTTCAGAGAGCAGAGGTTGATAACTATGTGCAGAAGGATCTTCAAGAGAGCAGAGTTTGGAGACTGGGGTGCAGAAGAACTGTTGCAGAGTTCAGATGTTGGAGACTGGGGTGTAGAAGGATAGTTGCAGAGAGAATAGGTTGGATACTGGGGTGCTGAAGGCCTGTTACATAGAGCTGAGTTTGTAGACTGGGGTGCAGGAGGCCTGTTACAGAGAGCAGAGTTTGGAGACTGGGGAGCAGGTGGACTGTTACAGAGAGCAGAGTTTGGATACTGGGTTGCAGAAGGATCTTATATAGAGCAGAGTTTGGAGACTGAGGTGCAGTAGGACTGTTACAGAGAGCAGAGGTTGGAGACTGGGGTGCAGAAGGATACTTGCAGACAGCAGAGTTTTCAGACTGAGGTGCAGAAGGACTATTGCGAGTGCAGACGTTAAAGACTGGGTTGCAGAAGGACAGTTGCAGTGAGGAGATATTGGAGGCTAGAGTGCAGAATGACTCTTACAGAGAGCAGAGGTTGGAGAGAGATGCAGAAGGGCAGTTACAGACAGTAGAGTTTAGAGACAGAGGTTTAGAAGGACTGTTGCAGAGAGTAGATGTTGGAGACTTGGGTGTAAAAGGACTGTTGCAGAGAGAAGAGGTTGGGGACTTGAATGAATAAGGACTGTTGCAGAGAGTAGAGTTTGAAGACTGATGTGCAGTAGAAATGTTTCAGAGAGTAGAGTTATGAGACTGGGGTGAAAAAGGACTGATACAGAAAGAAGACTTTGGAAACTGGGGTGCATAAGGACCGTTACAGAGAGCAGACAAGTGTAAAGAAGGACTGTGGCAGAGAGCAGATGGTGGACACTGTGGTGCAGAAGGACTGTTGCAGAGAGCAGAGGTTGGAGAATGGGGTGCAGAACGACTGTTGCAGATAACAGAGGTTGGAGACTTGGGTTCAGGTAGACTGTCGCAGAAAACAGAGTTTGGAGTCTGGGGTGCAGAAGGACCTTTGAAAAGAGCAGAGGTGGGAGACTGGAGTGGAGAAGGAATGTTACAGAGAGCAGAATTTGGAAACTGAGGTGCAGAAGGATCTTACAGAGAGCAGAGTTTGGAGACTGGGGTGCAGGAGGAATGTTGAAGAGAGAAGAGGTTAGAGACTGGGGTTCAGAAGAATCATTGCAGAGAGAACAGGTTGAAGACTGGGGTGCAGAAGGACGGTTACAAAATGCAAAGTTTGAAGACTGCGGTACAGAAAGACTGTTACAGAGAGCAGAGGATGGAGACTGGGGTGCAGAAGGATATTTGGAGAGGGCAGAGGTTAGAGACTGGGGTGCAGGAGGACTGATCCAGAAACCAGAGTTTGGAGACTTGGGTTTATATAGACTATCGCAGAGAACAGAGGTTGGAGACTGTGGTGCAGAAGGACTGTTGCAGAGAGTAGAGTTTGGAGACTAGGGTGTGAAAGTATCATTGTAGAGAGCAGAGTTTGGAGACTGGGGTGAATAAGGACTGTTGCAGAGAGCAGAGGTTGGAGACTGGGTGCAGAAGGACTGTTGCAGAGAGCAGATGATGGAGACTGGAGTGCCTAAGGACTGTTGCAGAGAGTAGAGGTTGGAGACTGGGGTGCAGATGGACTGTTATAGGAAGCAGAGTTTGGAAATTGGGATGCAGAAGGACTGTTACAGAGAGCAGTGTTTGGAGACTGGGGTGCAGAGGACTGTTACAGAGAGCAGAGTTTGGAGCCTGGGGTTCAGATGGATCTTACAGAGAGCAGAGTTTTGAGATTGGGGTGCTAAAGGACTGCTGAAGAGAGCAGATTCTAGAGACTGGGGTAAAGAAGAATAGTTGTAGAGAGAAGAGGTTGAAGACTGGGGTGCAGAAGGCCTGTTACAGAGAGCAGAGTTTGGAGACTGGGTGGCAGAAGTCATGATACAGAGGGCAGAGTTTGGAGACTGTTATGCAGAAGGACTGTTACAGAGTGCAGAGTTTAAAGACTGGGTTGTAGAAGGATCTTACAAAGAGCAGAGTTGGGATAATGAGGTGCAGAAGGACGGTTACAGAGAGCAGAAGTAGGAGACTGTGGTGCAGAAGGGTCCTTGCAGTGAGCAGACTTTTCAGAGTAAGGTGCAAAAGGACTGTTGCAGAGAGCAGATTTTGGAGACTGGGGTGTAGAAGGACTGTTGCAGAGAGTAGAGGCTGGAGACTTGGTGAAGAAGGATCCTTGCAGAGAGCAGAGGTTGGAGACCGGTTGGCAGAAGAACTGTTACAGAGAGCAGAGTTTAAAACTGGGTTGCAGAAGGATCTTCTATAGAGCAGAGGTTGCAGACAGGGGTGCAGAAGTATTGTTACAGAGAGCAGAGCTTGGAGACTGTGGTCCAGAAGGACTCTGGCAGAGAGCAGACTTTGGAGACTGGGGTTCAGAAAGATCGTTGCAGAAAGCAGAGTTGGAGACTGGGGTGTAGAAAAACTGTTGCAGAGAGCAGATGTTGGAGACTGGGGTGCAGGTGGACTGTTGCAGAGAGCACAGGTTGGAGAGTGCGGTTCAGAAAGACTGTTGCAGAGAGCAGAGGTTGGAGACTGGGTTGCAGAAAGACTGTTGCATAGAGCAGAGGTTGGAGACTGAGGTGCAGAAGGACTGATACAGAAATCAGAGATTGGAGTCTGCAGTGCAGAAGGACTTTTGCAGAGAGCAGAGATTGGAGACTGAGGTGCAGAAGGATCGCTTCAGAGAGCAGAGTTTTGAGACCAGGGGTGTAGTAAGATAGTTACAGAGAGCACAGTTTAAAGACTGGGGTGCAGAAGAGATGTTGTAGAGAGCAGAGTTTGGAGACGGGGGTACAGAAGGACTGTAGCAGAGAGTAGAGGTTTAAGACTGGGGTTTAGAAATACTGTTGCAGAGAGCAGGCATTGAAGACTGGGATGCAGAAGGATAGTTGCAGAGAGCAGAGCTTGGAGACTGGTGTGTAGAAAATTTTTTGCACAGAGCAGAGGTTGGAGACTGGGGTGCAGAAGGACTGTTTCAGAGAGCAGAGGTAGGAGACTGAGGTGCAGAAGGACTGTTACAGAGAGCAGAGGTTTTAGACTGGGGTGCAGAATAACTGATACATAAAGTAGAGTTTGGAGACTGGGGTGCATAAGGACTGTTACAGAGAGCAGAGTTTGTAGCCTGGGGTGCAGAAGGACTGCTGCAGAGAACAGAGGTTGGATACTGGGGTGCAGAAGGGCCGTTGCAGATGGATGAGGTTGAAGACTAAGGTGCAAAATGACTGTTACAGGGATCAATGTTTGGAAAACGGGGTGCAGAAGGATCTTACAGAGGGCAGAGTTTGGAGACTGGGGTGCAGAAAGACTGTTGCAGGGAGAAGAGGTTGGAGACTGGGGTGCAGAAGGCCTGTTACAGAGAGCAGAATTTGGAGACTGAGTTGCAGAAGACCTGTTACGAAGAGCAGATGTTGGAGACTGGGATGCATAAAAATTGTTACAGATAGCACAGTTTGGAGACTGGGGTTTAGAAGGAATGTTGCAGACAGCAGAGATTTCAGACTGAGGCTTAGAAGGTCTGCTACACAGAGCAGAGGTTGGAGTCTGAGGTGCAGAAGAACCGTTTCAGAAAGCAGAGGTTGGCAATTAGGGTGCAGAAGGGCTGTTATAGAGAGTAGAGGTTGGAGACTTCGGTACAGAAGGACTGTTACAGAGAGCAGAGTTTGGAGACTGGGGTGCAGAAGGACTGTTAGAGAGAGCCGACGTTGTACACAGAGGTGCAGACAGATTTCTACAGAGAGCAGAGATTGAATATTGGGGTGCAGAAATAGTATTACAGAGAGGAAAGAAATGGAGACTGAGGTGCAGAAGGACTTTTACAGAGAGCAGAGTTAGGAGACTGAGGTGCAGAAAGATCGTTGCAGAGAGAAGTGTTTGGAGACTGGGGTCCAGAAGGACTGTTACAGAAACAGAGGTTGGCAATTGGGTAGCAGATAGACCGTTATAAAGAGAAGAGGGTGTAGACTGTGAAACAAAAGGACTTTTACAGAAAACAACGTTTGGAGACTGGGTAGGAGAAGGATCATTGCAGAGAGCAGATGTTGGAATCTTGGATGCAGAAGGACTGTTACAGAGAGCACAGGTTGGAGACTGGGGTGCAGAAGAAAAGTTGCAGAGAGCTGAGTTTGGAGACTTGGGTGCATAAGGACTGATGCAGAGAGCAGAGTTTGGAGACTGTGGTGCAGAAAGACTGATACAGATAGCAGAGGGTGGATACTGGGGTGCAGAAGAAATATTGCAGAAAGCAGAGTTTGGAGACCTTGGTGCAGAAGGACTGATACAGAGAGAAAAGGTTGGAGACTGTGGTGCAGAAGGATCTTAAAAAGAGTAGAGGTTAGAGACTGGGGTGCAGAAAGACTGTTGCAGAGAGCAGAGTTTGGAGACTGGGGCGCAGAAAGACTGTTACAGATAGCACAGTTTCTAGACTGTGTTTCAGAAGGATCTTACAGAGAGCATTTTGGAGACAGAGGTGCAGAAGAAGTGTTACAAGAGCAGAGATTTAAGACTGGGGTGCTGAAGGATTGTTGTAGAGAGCACTGTTTTCAGACTGAGGAGCAGAAGTATTGTTGCAGAGAGCAGATGTTGGATCCTGGGTTGCAGAAGGATCGTTGCAGAGAGCAGAGGTTGGAGACTTGGGTGCAGAAGGCCTATTAAAGAGAGCAGAGTTATAAGACTTTGGTGCAGAAGGCCTGTTACAGAGAACAGAGTTTGGAGTCCGGGGTGCCGAAGGACTTTTACAGAGAGCAGAGTTTGGAGACTTGGTTGCAGAATGATTGTTGCAGAGAGCAGAGTTTTCAGACTTAGGTGCAAAAGGACTGTTGCAGAGAGCAGATGTTCTAGAGTGGGGTGCAGAAGGACTCTTTCAGAGAGCAGAACATGCAGACTGGGGTGCAGAAGGATTCTTTCAGGGAGCAGAGGTTGGAGACTGGGGTTCAGAAGGCCTGATATCAGTTTGGAGACTGGTATGCAGAAGGATATTATAGAGAGCAGAGTTTGGAGTCTGAGGTGCCGAAGGACTGTTACAGAGAGCAGAGGTTGGAGACTGGGTTGCTGAATGATTGTTTCAGACAGCAGAGTTTTCAGACTTAGGTGCAGAAGGACTGTTGCAGAGAGCAGATGTTCTAGAGTGGGGTGCAGAAGGACTCTTTCAAAGAGCAGAACTTGAAGAATAGGGTGCAGAAGTTTTCTTGCAGGGAGCAGAGGTTGGAGACTGGGGTGAAGAAGGCCTGTTACAGTTATCACAGTTTGAATACTGGTGTGCAGAAGGATATTATAGAGAGTAGAGTTTGCAGACTGAGTTTTAGAAGGACTGTTACAGAGAGCAGAGGTTGGAGACTGGGGTGCAGAATGATTGTTGCAGGGAGCAGAGTTTTCAGACTGAGGTGTAGAATGACTGTTGCAGAGAGCAGATATTCGATACTGGAGTGCAGAAAGAGTGTTCCAGAGAGCAGAACTTGGAGACTGGGATGGAGAAGGATAGTTGCAGGGAGCAGAGGTTTTAGACTGGGGTGCAGAAGGCCTTGTAAAGAGAGCAGAGCTTTGACACTGTGGTGCAGAATGATTGTTGATAGATGGTGAGCCTCTTTCTGGACACCTTCTTTTCCGCACAGTTCATCAGGCCCTCTCTTCTCACCCTGCTCTCTTTTGGCTTTATAAGCACCTGTGATTTCCACAGTCACTCTAAGCCATTACTCCCAGGCCTATCTCCTGGGAACCTGTCCCACTGCCTCCTGGAATCTCCTTGGGGAGACCCCGCCGGTACCCAGACTCCAGGCCCAACCTCCTTTCCTCTTTTCCTCTTCCCAGACAGGCTCCTTCTCATTTTTTTTTTATGTTTTAATGAGTGATCCAACTGCCACTCAGCTACCCCACAGACCAGGTGCCATCTTGTGTCTCCGTCACCAGGATTTTAAAGTGCTCCACCCAGGGCTCCTCTTCAGAGCTTTTCCCCAAGCTCCAAATGTCACATCTACAGTTACCAGATATTTCCTTTTAATCTTGTTTTGGCACCCGATTACTCTCCCAGATGACATGAAGGTATTCTAACCAAGCACATGGACTGTAGAGACTATTATGGCTTAGAAATAAAATATCCCCCCACCAAAAGCTCAGGGTCAGCCACAGTAGCAGTGTTCAGAGGTGAAAATGAGTAGACTGTGAGACTTATGACCTAATCTGTGGATCCATCCATTTTGTGGGTTAATTATCTGAAAGGCCCACTGTACTGAGAGGAGTGTGGGCAGGTGGAGTGTGGCCAGGGACATGCTCTGGGAATCACATCTTGTCCCCTGTGAACTGTCTCCTCCTGTCCCCTCCCAAGCCTTAACCCTCTGGATGTCATTAGCTAGAGACGCTTCCCCATTGTTCCCTTCCACCTAGGTGTCCCACCTCATCTCAGGCCAGTAGCAATGGGTTCAGCTGGCCCCAGACCAAACCTACAAACCAGTAGGCCAGAGTACATCTCCCCCTCCGGGTTGTTCTGGTCAGGCCTGTGGTAACTGTGGCAACCGTGGACTGACCAAGGGAGTAGGTTTTATGAGTGGATTGGACCCACAACCGTTTTCCTAAATCCACAGATTCTGTCATTTTCAGAGCTCAAGCCATTTCCTTCTGGATGGCCTGTTTCCACTCTGCCCTCACCTAGAATGCGGTCTACTAGTGATTATTGGGATTCTCCAGCCGTCCTGATCCTGCCCATTTGAACACCACAGCTAGCTCCTAGGCAGCCAGACCCATGGACCCTGACCTCCTGCTGCCAACTGAGGAGAGAATTCAGATTTTCTGAAGACCCTGTTAGAAGTCAACTCTTATTTTTTTTAAAGACCACACTCAGAGGGCATGTTTCCAGGCAGTCCTTCACATGCGTCTTTGAGAAATCAGACTCACAATGATTTTTGTGATTCTTTCCCAGCTCCAATTAACCACCGCTCTACTCCCTACTTCTCTGAGATCAACATTTTAGCTTCCACAAAGAAGTGGAAAAACTGCTATTTCTTTTTTTATGTGTCTGGCTTATTTCACTTAATATAATGTCTTCCATGAGCTAGTTTTAAATAGAAACTGCACAAAAAATTATTTTATGTCAGATTTAAATTTTATTCTGAAGAGATAATTCAAAATGGTAACATATGTTTATGTAGAAATGTTCATTAAAATATTTATAGGACTGGAGATGATCTGAATGTTTAGCCAAAGGGGAGAGATTAAGTTTATTTAAGAGAGATGTAAGTTTATTGATCATCTCAATAGATGCAGAAAAAGCATTTAACAAAATATAGCACCCCTACCTGTCAAAACAGTAGAAACACTAGAAACAGAAGGAGCATTGTAAAAGCATTGTAAATGCTATCTATGCTAAACCCAAGGCAGCATCATTCTAAGTGGAGAAAGGTTGAAAGCATTCACTCTAAAAACTGGAAGAAGACAGGGTGGCCCCTCTTTCACCACATCTATTCAACTTCATCCTTGAAATTGCCAGAGCCATTGGACAAAAGAACGAAATTAAAGGTATACAAATAGGTCAAAAAGAATTCAAATCTCACTTTTTGCTGATAGGATCATGTCATCTTCTTAATTTTTTTTATTAGAGCATAATAGTTATACATAGAAGTTGGGTTGATTTGGAAAAGATCCTACGTGCATGGAATCTGATTTACTCCATTCAGTCCCCACCCCCCACCTCCCTCCCCTTTTCGCCCCCATTCTCCTTTCTCTACTGATCTTTTTTTGGGTCATTTATCTGTTAATTTCTGACTGGTGCTTTCTACATATACATACAGGTGCAGTCCCCTGTGGTAGACTTCCATGTGCACATAACATGATCTGCGTAAAGACCTTTCACATTCCCTCCCTTCACAAACCTCTCCGCCCTCTCATTCTCTTTCTACTCCACTGATCTTCCTTGTATACTTAAGATAGCCAGTCCGACCCCACTTCATCAACTTCTTTCCTCTATTTTTCTCTGGCCCTGATAATTTCAGCATTGTACAGGAATAGTTAACTTCTGCCTTTCCGAACACAGAGATCAAGATTGATGTAAAATGAGAAAAACTCTACATTGGAAAACACTGAAGGCAACACCGACTGCTTCTGCAGATGATGACTCTGCTTTGTAAATTTTTTTCTTAAAATTTGCAATGAAAATGAACTTCTCCAAAATCCTATGTTTACATAAAAGGACAACAGGAGACAGAGATTACTGAGACAGTGAGAAATTACTTCACACCATGATGAGATCGAATGGCTTTCTGTTGGCTTCTAGCAATTCTCTGGTTTATCCAAACCACCATCACCCCTGCAAATGTGTGCGGCTCCATGGGTCTGATTCCCTGAGACAAGTCCCACAGGTTATCAGTCTCCAGGCTGATTTTCATTCGATATTATTTGCCATGTTGCTGCAGATTAACAAGCCAGTTTGGGGTGCTCTCAGTCCATTTTCATCATGGTCTCTTTTTCTCTGTTTTGTAGCTATGACAACATTGGAAATGAGCAATCAATCATTTGTCACTGAATTCATTTTCTTGGGATTTTCCAACCACTCCAACCTACAGGGCTGGTTCTTCCTGCTCTTTCTGGTCATTTACCTGACCACTCTCCTGGGGAACATGCTCATAATAGTGGCCACCAGTGTCAGACCTGCTCTCCACACTTCAATGTACTTTTTCCTCAGCAATTTGAGCTTCTTGGACGTCTACTACACATCCACTACCCTCCTAGTACTGCTGGTGAACTTCTTCTGGGAGAAGAAGGCCATTTTTTATGAGGGCTGCCTTTCCCAGATCTTCTTCTTGGTGACAAGTGCTGGCACAGAAGGCGTCTTACTGGCTGTGTGGCCAGTATGACTGCTGTGTGGCCACCTGCCGTCCTCCTCAGTACCCAGTCATCATGAGTGTGAAGGTCTGTGTTGGCTTGGTGACTGGGTCCTGGCTGTCTGGGCTGGTGAATTTGGTCACACACACGGTGCTGGCCATCACACTCACTCCGTGTGGGCCCAACGAGATCAGCCACTTTCTCTGTGACACCCCATTGCTCCTGAAGCTCTCCTGCTCAGACACCTCTGTCAACGCGGCTGTGCTCCACTTTCTCAGTGCCACCATGGGCCTGAGTCCCTGCCTCTTCACTGCAGGATCCTACGCACTCATCATGGCGGCCATCCTGGGGATTCCCTCTGCCCAGGGCAGGAGGAAGTCCTTCTCCACCTGTGCGTCCCCCCTCACTGTCGTGGTGGTCTTCTATGGAACAGCCAACTTTCACTATGACAGGCCCAGAGAAGGCTGGACATGAACACCCTGGTCTCTGTGCTCTTCTGTGTGGTGACCCCCATGTTGAAGCCCATCATTTACAGCCTGAGAAGCAAGGAGTTCCATAGTGCTCTGAGGAAGCTTGCTTTGAGACAGACTGTATAGTGAGATTAGAACTAGATGATGGTTTCATTCTAGGAAATGTCTTAGTTGTAGAAATATGTGAACTCTTCAGCAGCAATTACAAGAGTGCTCTCTCCATACACAGTGTCTCATGAACACTGTGGTGCCCCTCCAACCAAGGGAAGCACACTGTGCTAACTATGTGACGCATTGTGACCTCACCTGGGTTCTCTAATCCACAGGTATTTCAGAATATTTTTATTACTTTCTCTCCAAAAAAAGCCTATACCCAAAGCAGTCAATCTCCTTTTCCCCAATATTGCAGCTCTAGCCAACACTAGTGAATGTGAAGTGCTGTGTGCAATGTGACTTTGACTTGCATTTTCCTAATGGATCTTGATTCTAAGTTTTAAATAAACACCATTTCTGTGTTTCTCCTTCACATGTAGAAAGATCTATGTATACACTCGAGTTTCTGTGGATATTTTTAATGAAGTAATACCAAATACGCCTTTTGGATCTGACTCCGTTCACTTAGGATGTTTGCAATTTTTAGTTATATTGTAGCTTGTATCAGTATTTTAGTTTATTCCTCCTTATTGTGACTGATTTCCATCTTATGAAAATGCCACATTTCTTTGTCCATTTCCCACTGGATATTAATTTTTACTTTGTGTCTGTGTGGGTGTTGTACTGCAGATTGAACCCGGAGCCTCCTGTACACTAAACAATCTTCTACCACTAAGCCAAAGCCCAACACTTTTAAAAATTTTGTTTTGAGACAGGGTCTTGTAAATTTGCCCCGGTTGTCCCTGAATTTGTGATCCTCCTGCCTCAGCTTCTTGAGTAGCTAGATTACAGACCTGCCTAGTCATTTTCACTTTTTGACTAATATGAATAAGATTCGTATATATAATATGTACATTATATATAATATGAACATTATATGAACATTAATATAGAAATCATTCTTGGACAACTTTTTTATTTATCTTGAGTTTGTAAGTAAGAGTGGAAGAGGTAAATCTTTAACTCCATATTTAACTTTCTGAAGAAGTTCCAGATCTTTTTAAGACCAGTGGATCCAGCTTACCTTATTATTAAGAGTGGGGAATAAAGCTTCTGATTCCCTCACTCCCTTAACAACACATCATTATCCTTTTATGGTGAAGACCCAGGAATGTGTGAAGTGCTTTAGCTTTGCCTTTCCCTGATGGCTAATAATTCTAAGATCTTTGAGGAGTACTGTTAATGTGTCTCTCCTAAGCATAAGAAAAACCCCATTGTATTATGGGAAATTTTAAGTTTTAGAGACTTACCTTTTTATCTAATACTTTTATTTTTATTTTTGTGCAGTAAAATACTACAAGATTTTCAAGCTTGTTGTCTTTTCTCCATCTGTTCCTGAAAGAGCTGTTTGATGACTCTTTTTTTCCCCTACTTTTAAACTCCATAGCAATTAATTTCTTCACCAGGTAATGAGCAGGATCATAAAATTAAGAGGCACGAAGTAATACAGGGTTTGGTAAGGGATCAGCCCTTAGCAGGAGTGGATAAGCTGAAGATAGTAAGGATGCTTTTAATATTGTGGCTTCTGATATTTTTCCATCTGGCAAACTATGTAACATAAAGGAAAAACTTCATATGCCATGCGAAATCCATCCCAATAAGTGTACACCCACCCTGAGCCCTTCTCTTTCTAGCGCGAAGGGAAGGCAGTCTTAAGGTTTCAGCCACCCACAACTTCTTAGCAGAAATCTCACTCTGAACTTCGCTCACCCACATCCCAGCAGAGAGAGGATGCTGATCTTCTCGCTGCATCCTGGGAACAGGTGATTGCCAAGACATTAATGAATCCAACAGCGAATTAACTGCTCTCCATTGTTGCAGTTGAACTCAAGCCATTGCCCTTGAGTTGTGTTTGCACAGTGAGGAGTCCCAGAGCAGCTGCAGAGGAAAGGCTCGATGCATATTCCAAACAGGTCAGCCCCAGACCTCTATAAATGTCTATTACAGGAAAATGAATTGTGAGAGATCAGAGGATTTTGACTCCTTCATGAGGCCACAGATATGCGACAGGCAACTTTCAGAATAACGGGTCCGTTTTGTGGTGAATGGAGACCAACAGCCAGTTTTACCAAGAGCTTTCTTTGCAGCCCAGGTGCTAGTATGGAGAGCAGCAAGGGCCACACCAAAACCAGAAATCTACGCCTCTCTGTGAGAGTTGCTGGTAGGTAGTTTATTTACCATCACAATTTTCAAAAACACTATCCCAGAATCAGGAGATACCTACACCTTATAATCATATTACAGAATATTGTACATATTTTCATTACCATTTTGATGGCATTTATGTAATGACCTATCATAGCACCTTTTCTATGTGTGTCTAAGTTTCCACAATACTACTTGTATTGCCAGAGTAGAAATAACTTCAGAGGTTATCACAAAACCTGAGGGATTTAGCATGATGCCTCCAGTACTGGAAGAAAACCCAAAACATAACCAGAAACTCTGGCTTGCCTAAATTCCTTAAGTGAGATTATGTGTGTGGAAAATTACTTATGGTAAACAATAAATAATGCTAAGTGTTAATCCTCTGCTTTTGATGAGCAGGACAAAAAAGAATAATTTTTAGGGAGAAAGTATAGGGACACATTCCCATTATGATACAATATAGCATAACAATAGACCTACCAAAATATCTGTTTAAATAAAAATAATTATTGTAGTAGAAGTTATGTTTAGAAACGTATTCATTCACTAACTAGGGGTTTTCATCTTTATCTTACAACACATGGATGCTTGGGGATGGGAGTTGCAAGCAATTTATTAACTGTAATAAATCCCTGAAGCTTGTGAGTAATCTACTTCATGCACAACCCCCCTCCTTTAGAAATATTATATTTTGGGGTCAGTCATAAGTGACTTCATTCTCGGTCATCTGACTTTGAGGTGACTTATTTGGAAAGAAAGATGCAGAGCTGCCTGTTCTGTGGGAACTGAGCCGATGGTCTCCATAAGAGATATGTCTAGGAGACAGGAGACACTGAGTTCCTCAGAAGCCGCTGGGCTATGCTGCCTCACTTATGCCCACAGAGGCTTTATTTTTCTCAGCAAGATATCTGCACCAGAACCACTGAACAGAAATGACCTCTCGCCTCTGTCAAGTCTCTGTTAGATCCTTTAGGTCCCACACAGTACCGTCTTTAAAGAATCTTTTAAAAACTCTGCTCCATGGATGTACTTGACAGACCTTCTTCATTTTTCAAACCTTTACTGAGTGCACATTTACACAAGGTATTGCCCTAGTGTTTAGAACACAATTTAGAGGCAAAACTAGGACCTGGAGGAGTGCATATTCAAGATGGAATGAGCGGCTTTGACAAGTATTAAGTGCTCCATTCCCAGAGCTGCCCAAGCAAACACTAAAGGAAAATAATGATAATTTGTAGATTACATAGAATTGTTACCAAGTTACCTGCACATATTGAGTTCATCTTCCCATTAGATTGTAAGTTGGTTGAAGGACAGTGTTGGAGACCAGCTCCAACACGGGGTCTCAAAAGATGAACGGATGGTGAGGCCTATACCTTGACTATTTTTTCTTGACTTACTGACTGGAACCGGTGCCATGGTTATGGCAAGTAGTTGATTTGTTATTACTTGTAATCAAACAAAAGTAAGAGCACAAACCATTGTGCACAGGAACAAGACCAAGTTGCCCAGTACTAAGCACTTATCTATCTTCTTAACATTAATTTTCCTTTTCTAGATTTTAATTTAATTTTTCAAAAACTTTCTTCACAGGAATACAGGGAGTTTTCTTTAGACATTAACAATTTACACTCCACACCTAAATCATTGCATTTAGAGCAAACAGATCTATGCTATAGACGTAGTTGCATTAATTGGGAAAGTCATGATTTTTTTTTTATACTTAATGGTCATATGAGAAATCAAAACTATACTTATTAAAGAATACAACAACAAATCAGCCCATTCCCAGAAACATACTGCGCTTCTCCAGAGGATGGACGCCTTGCGCCATCCACCTCAGTAGGGCCTTGCCATTGCCTGAGTCAGGGGAGGGACGCAGCAGGACAGGGATTAGATTTTATCCTTTTTGGGTTTCTTAGTAGATCTGGCTTAGGACTAAATTAGACCCTGTATAGGAACAAAATTGGTTTGAATTGAAACTAACCACTACCAAGAAAAGAAATTTTAAAATCCTAAATGGAAAATAGAATTATTTATTTTGAAGAATTTTATAACTACAAGACTCTGACATATCGTAAGAGGTAATAATTTGTCTTCTCTTTCCCCTTTATGCTAGAAGAAGCACAGATGAAATAAAAAGAACTGAAAAAGCTGGCACAGTGGTGCACGCCTGTAACCCAGCAGCTCAGGAGGCTGAGGCAGGAGGATAGTGAGTTCAAAGACAGCCTCAGCAAAAACAAGGCACCAAGAAACTCAGTGAGACCCTGTCTCTGAATAAAATATAAAATAGGGCTGGGGATGTGGCTCAGTGGTCAAGCCCCTGACTTCAATCTCCGGTAACTGCCCCCCTACACCCTGGCCCCCAAAAAACAGAACTGAAAGAGATGTTAAATGCGGACTTGAGTGCTGAATCTGCAAGACAGGAGGGAGGCTTTTTCCTGGTGAATTTGTTAAGATTTTAAACCTACCAGTTAGGGGTAAGGGCATCCCTGCATGTTAGGTGAAAGAGCCCAGCCTCCCCCAAAGTGTGTCCTTGGACCAGCATCACTGGGAACACTTGGAACTCACTGACTTAGGCCAACTGTTCTGCACAATGACCTCTGATCTTTCCCTCGGCTCCAAGCACCCACACCACATGGAAGGATATGAGGACAACTCTGGGCCAGGCCAGATAGCTCATAGATTTCACAGTAATAAATTCACATTGCCACAAGCACCTGAAATCATTCAGATATTTTTCTGAATAAATTGACCTTGTACTGTGTGTGTGTGTGTGTGTGTGTGTGTGTGTGTGTGTGTGTTTTAAGCAATTTACTGGGAAACATGAAAATTGATTTTAAAAATTTTAATCATTGCTTGTGCTATTGAGATCAAATAGGAATCATTGTTTCCCTGATGTGCATAAGGGTTTTCATGATCACACCATTCTTCCTCGTTTTGGTCATGCCCATTGTTTTTTTCATTTGAGGAAATGAATCCCTAAAGTTAGTCAGCAAAACATTTCATTTATTGCCAAAGCAAAAAAAAAAAAATTCTTATTTTAAGACTCTAGACTTTCTAGACTTATTTATTTTATTTTGTTTATATTTAGATTTTAAAATTAGTTGTGCTTAACTGAAGCACCGACTTTCTATTGAAATTTAAATACTTTAAGCTTCTTAAGGCCCTGAGATTTGGAATTTTAATGAAATCTGTGTTGGCCTATTAATCATGTGCAATGAATTATTAGAACCAAAGACAAAAATGTCTGGAAATTGAAGATAATAAGACAGTTTACTAATATATGGTATTATCATCAGGTAACAAAGTATCACTACAAATAATAGTTATTACATGATAAATTTTCTGAGTCAATTTTTTTTTGTTTCTTAAGTCATAATTGTTAATACATATTAAATGTACCAATTAATCTACATTATGCAAATTAAAGGGATTCATTGATGTTTCCCTACTTGCATTAATATATTGGGCATTAATTTCAATTATTTTTTCTGTAAAATGAAGATAATAGGTTATCTTATAGGTTGTTGTGTAAACCAAATAAGTTAATGCATGTAGAAGTCTTATAGGCATTTAATAAGTGTTAGGTATTTTTATCTAATGTGTGTCTCTATTCGTTACTCAATTTGAAAAATCCTGATTGGATTCAGGTATGTAAAAATTCATATTTTCAAAGAAATTCACTGAGTTTTGATAGAATGGATTATCCGAAATTCAATCTAATTTTTACAGAAAACATGCCACTTTTGAACAAATTAAACAAGGTTTGAAAAATGAGGCATTTATGTGTATTGAAGCAATCTAAGAAGACACACACTCAAATTATTTTTCTATGAAATATGCCCTAGATGATTATGATAATTATGGTTATTATTATTGCAGAGCAGAGGGTTTACTATTAAGTTGATCTAATTACTATGCTGCATTATATAAATTCTAA
Organism: Ictidomys tridecemlineatus; assembly: GCF_052094955.1. Classification (NCBI taxonomy): domain Eukaryota; kingdom Metazoa; phylum Chordata; class Mammalia; order Rodentia; family Sciuridae; genus Ictidomys; species Ictidomys tridecemlineatus. The sequence continues at coordinate 251,094 of NW_027523559.1, forward strand.
GGAGCAAGTACATATTGTGTCACAAAGTGTCATTCATGAGTTATGATTGTTAATAATGGATTCTAATGGTGACCATGATGATGATTCAATCTAATGCCCTACATTAATAAAGAGCATAGAGGATAAGGAAAATTGTTTGAGTATCATCCTTCACCCTACCCCACACCCATGACCTACAAGAAATTAGCCAGTAAAACCAAGGAAAAACTTATATGTAGATAAAATTATATAAACATACATTGGGAGATTTATTTAATGCCCCATGAAATTCTTCCTCCTGAACTGATCTTTATATTTAAGACCTTTACAATAGCAGTATGCACAACTTCAGAGATGGTTTTTTTAAATCCCTGAACATTTACGTTTAGTTTTTCCTTTTACACATCCACAGACCATGTACCAATTTCCCATAGTATAATCTGCTGGAACTGCCTTCTATGTGGAATTTTATTTTTTTTTAAACATCTAGATATCGACCTATAAAAAATATTGTCATATTGATCTTTTTGATATGGGGAGTTAAAAGAAAGTACATGTCACTGATTTCTAAATGACTTGAAGTTCATCCAGGTAGTTGTTAGAGAAAACAGAGAACGTAAGAAATGTCAAGTACATGTAGCTTCCAGCTCCATTTCAAAGTTGATTTATTGTAAATCAATGCTAATAAGGTAACCTCTTGTTTAGGGAAATTATATAGAGAAAGCGATACATACCACTGAACTAGATATTGTGGTGTTTTTAGTCATTTCTGGATAAACTTTTACTACAATTTTCGTGAACATCAAGTATCACAAGAATTTCTACGTTCTCTATTTTCTTCTCTACTTTCTCTATTCTCCTGGGGGATTTCATATTCACCCTTTGCTGTAACAGTTGCCTTCAAGACAATGACTCCCAAATCGACACCTGCAGTTCTAGGCTGTCTCTGAAGGGCATTTCCACGTGATTATCCCACAGATAACTCACATTCAACATTACTCAAATCAAATCCACCAAAGCCTGCTCTACATCTGCTATTCCTCACATATTCATGTTTTCCTGAGTGATCCCACCAGCTAGCCAGCCTGCCCAAACTGATTTGTTGTCTTTACCGTGTCCTCTTCAACTAGGACTTTAAAGTTCTCCATATCCTTCTTCATGAGGGCTTCAGAGATTTTCTCCCACCTTCAACACAGCACGTCTTCAGATACAGACCACTTCATTTTGATCTTGTTTTAGCACTCAGATCACTCTTTTGAACTAAACAGGTGTGTCTAAAACCTGGGGAACCAGGTTTCACAGTTATCGACCCCTGCTCTTTGGACTCACACGCACAATTCTATGAGTGGGTCTATCTGCGTGTTCTAGACCTAGAGATCTGATGATTTTCTAAAATCCAGTCTATCTCCCTCCAGATGTCCCTGTTTTCAGTCTGCACTCACCTGAAAGAGATTTATGGTTTCCTATTGTTGATACTCTGCAATCATTGATGTCCATGCTCATACCCAAGCCTTTCTTCCAGAGACACACCTGGGCTCTCTGGTGGCCCATGGCATGGTGGGGGGTGGGACGTGTTCTGAGGTTTCTATTTCCAAGTACCTTGCTTAGAAATCAGGCCTGACACAGCTTCACAGAGCCTAGTCCCGGCCCCATAGGCTGATACCCTTCCAACTTCCCTAAAGTAGCAGGCTCCTCAGAATGACCCAGGGCTTGGCAGCATCCACTGGTACTATCTCACCAGCTCCTTGAAGCCTAGCTGGAGTCTCCATAGAAACAGGGTACATCTCTATGGAAATGGGCTCCCTCCTCCCGCCCCAGTGTGATGCAGCTCTCAGAGAAGCTCAATAGTGAGGGTCTTTCCATTTATAGCAATTAAGATAACCAAGTGTTCTGAGCTTGCTGAGTCTTAGATTGCAGATTCCTGCTATATTCTTTGAGATTTCTGCCATCAATGTTGCCTGAGAGGCCAACTTGCCATCCCACTAACTATAAGACAGTGTTCTCAGTAAAGACCAATCCCCCAACCAATAACACACACACACACACATACACACACACACACACACACACACACACACACACACACATGCACACGCTCATCCATCATGGTGAACAAGGCTTTGTATCTGTGATAGAGACAGAATGCACCCACCAAACACATTCACTGCTTCAAACAGATCGTGATCAGGAAACAAGTGATGTCACTTGTAAAATGTGATGTGTCCTGTACTATCACTGTGGTAAAAAAAAAAGTAGAGAAATGCAAAAAAATGGGAGAAAATACTTAACCTCTTAGAGACATAAATAAATATTTAGATGTGGTTCCAACCAATCCTGAGTTAAATATCATCTTGAAAAAATGCTTTCACTTCTATTTATCAATTTACTTACTTACTTACTTACTTACTTACTTACTTACTTACTTAATGCAGTACTGGGGATTGAACCCAGTGGCACTCTACCACGAAGCTATATTCCAAGCCCTTTCAATTATTTGGGGCGGGGGGCCTTGCAGAGTTTCAAATTTATGATCCTACTGCCTTAGTCTTCCAAGTACCTGGGATTACAGGCAGGTACCACTCTTCCCCATCAAATACTTATTTTTAAAATTAGGCTATTTTTAAAAATTGTACTATAATTTGTACTCAAAGAATGCACAGATCTAAAGTGTAGAGGTTTATAATATTTTACATATATATAAACTACCAAAAATCAGGATATAAAACATTTCCATCACTTTAGAAAATTCCTTCATGCTTCAACTGATATCACCGCTGAGCTCCCCCCCCCCCAAAAAAAAGACCACCATTATTGCTTAACCATTATAGCTGTTTTGCTAATTTTTGAAGTTTATTTAAAGGAAAAATCCAGTATATATTTTGTATCTGGCTTCTCTCACCCAGAAATTTTTTTTTAGATTTGTCAATGTTATTAATGTTCCAGTATTTGTGTTTCGAAAGTAACTGAATTATTCCACTGAATGATAAACCGTGATTTGTCTTCTGTCCTTCTATTGAAGGCATAATATTTGTTTGAGTTATTATAAATTTTTACACAAGAATTTTTGTGAACTGTGCATTAATTTCCTTGGAAATATGCTAGGAATGGGATTGTTTTGAATAGAATAACTACATATTTAACTAAATTAGAAATTACTAAATATTTTTTAAAAGTAAGTGTATAGACTTCAAATTTCACCTTGAGTATCTATCGAAATGGCTAGAAAGCATGTTGTTTTCATCATTATAATAACCTAAAAGAGCAGAAGAAAATGCTAATTAATGACTTTCCTTGACTTTATTAGGGATGAAGATTATAAGAAAAACAACTAACCAAAGTCTGGGGAGAGATAAGCAACCAAAATAATTTAGGCATTTTTTTAACTATGGGAGAACCCACTAGATACATAGGAGTTTATTTATAAAAAAAAACTCAAATTAAAAATAGTTAATGGATTGCTAAAGAATAAGTATACACTGGTTTAAGAGCATAAAGACCCAGAGGGCTATAGACATAATATGTTTGTATTTTTTCTTTTTCTCCATGGATTCCACCAAAGGCTCCCAGGGATATAGGGAAGTATTCTGAGAAAGTGTCTTTAAAGGTATCATTTCTTGGATAGGTGGAGGGACAAAGAGCAGCAACAGCAGCCAAAACTCCTTTCAGACCCATTTCCTGATTTTTTGCATAGAACAAGAGCTGTAATCTTCAGGGGCAAAAGTAACAGAAACTGTTACATTAGGACACTCAAAGGAAACCCTTTGTAGCTATGGAAAGGAACAGGCCGAAATGTGTAACGTCGGGAGGAATAAAACTAAGCTCAGCCATATTGCTAGAAAGTGGGTCACTGTGAAGGCCATATTCCTGTGACTGAGTTTACAGTACCTAAGGCAGGGCTTCCTGGAAACATCAGAAATCCCTTCTCTGTTTCCCACTAGTCCACTAACATGCATTGACTGAAAATAACAGTAGAATACAGCTGAGAATTCTTCAAGAAATAGATTATCTCTGGAGAACAGCGAAAATAGAATACACAAAAGCAAGCAGGGAACAATATTAACAAACTGAACTCAGCCATATAGAATAAGGATAACATTACAGTCAATTGAGATCAATCCCAGAATGCAAGGCTGGTTCAATATTAAAAAAGTCATTCAACCGAATTTCCATAGTAACAGACTAAATAAGAAAAAAAATATATATATATATATCATTTCAATAGATGGAGATAAAATTAGAAAATTCAATATCTATTTATGATAAAAACTATAACTAAATGAAACTAGAGGCAAAGTCCAGTGGTAGAGTGCATGCTTAGTATGCATAAGGCTCTGAATTCAAAACCCAGCACACATACACCAAAAAAAAACTACTAGAAAAAATGGATAGACATTTTCTAACTTGATAAAAGGCATTGAGTAAATGTAATGTGCCAGACACATAGCTTATATTATCTCAAAACTTTTTTCAGCAGTTGTGAAATAGACATCATTAATATCCTAAGCAAGGAACAAACTGAGGAATAGAGATGAGCTGACTTTTTTACAAACAACATCTGGTAAACAACAGGTGGATTTCAATCCACATCTATCTGGACATAGAGCCTACTGTTTTACTATAATATTTTTCATTTAAGATTGAAAAAAACCAGAAATTTTAGTTGAAAACAATGGACCATGGATTAGCATGGGTATTATGATAGAAAATTAGTAATTGTATCAATCAATTTTTTTTCAGGAAATGTAATGTTTGGTGAGGTAAATCT
>NW_027523560.1:0-45308 GCF_052094955.1 Ictidomys tridecemlineatus
TCCAACCTCTGCTCTCTGAAACAGTCCTTCTGCACCTCAGTCTCCAAACTCTGCTCTCTGTAAAATCCTTCTGCACCCCAGTCTCTAATGTCTGCTCTCTGCAAAAATCCTTCGGCACCCCAGTCCAACGTCTACACTCTGCAATGGTCTCTCTGAACCCCAGTCTCCAAACTTTGCTCTCTGTAAAATCCTTCTGCACCCCAGTCTCTAAAGTCTGCTCTCTGCAAAAATTTTTCGGCACCCCAGTCTCCAACGTCTACTCTCTGCAATGGTCTCTCTGAACCCCAGTCTCCAACCTTGTTCTCTACATCAGTTCTTATGTACTGCAGTCTTTAACCTCTGCTCTCTGTAAGGTTCCTTCTGCACCCCATTCTCCAACCTCTGCTTTCTGTATCAGTTCTTCTGCACCACAATCTCTAAACTCTGCTCTCTGTAACAGTCCTTCTGCACCTCACTCTGCAACCTCTGCTCTCTGCAACAGCCCGTCTGCACCCCAGTCTCCAAAATCTGCTCTCTACAACAGTCTTTTTCCACCCCAGTCTTCAACCTCTGCTCTCAGTAACTGTCCTTCTGTACTTCAGTCTCAAACCTCTGCTCTCTGTAACGGTTTTTCTGCACCCCAGTCTCCAAACTCTACTTTCTGTATCAGTCTTTCTGCACCCTGTTCTCTAAACTCTGCTCTCTTTAACAGTCCTCCTGCACCTCAGACTCCAACCTCTGCTTTCTGCAACAGTCCTACTGCGCCCCAATCTCCAACCTCTGCTCTCTGCAACAGTCCTTCTGCACCTCAGTGTTCAAACTCTGCTCTCTGTATGATCTTTCTGAAACCCAGTCTCCAACCTCTGCTATCTGCAATGGTCCATCTGCACCCCACACTCTAAACTCTGTTCTCTACAACAATTATTCTGCTCTCCAGTCTCCAACCTCTGATTACTGTAACAGTCCTCTGGTACCGCAGTATCCAACCTCTGTTCTCTGTAAGGGTCCTTCTGAACCCCAGTATCTAAAATCTGCTCTCTGCAAAAGACCTTCTGCACCCTAGACTTCAACCTTTGCTCTCTGCAACATTTCTTATCCACCCCAGTCTCAAACCTGTGTTCTTTGTAACTGTCCTTCTGCACCCCACTCTCCAACCTCTGCTCTGTGTAACAATCCTTTACAACCCCAGTCTCCAACCATTTATCTCTGTAACTGTCCTTCTGCTCCTCACTCTGCAACCTCTGCTCTCTGCAACAGTCCTTCTCCACCCCGTCTCTAAACTCTGCTCTCTGTAACATTCCTTCTGAAACTCAGACTTTAACCTCTGCTCTCTGCAACAGTCCTCCTGTGCCTCAATTGCCAATCTCTGCTCTCTGCAACACTGCTTCTGCACCTCAGTGTCCAAACTCTGCTCTCTGTATAATCCTTCTGAAACCCAGTCTCCAACCTCTGCTATTTTCAATTGTCCTTCTGTACCCCAGTCTCTAAACTCTGCTCTCTGTAACAGTCCTTCTGTACCACAGTCTCCAATCTCTGTTCTTTGTAAGGGTCCTTCTGCACCCCAGTCTTCAACCGTGGTTTCAGTATCAGTCCATCAGAACCACATTCTTTAAACTCTACTCTCTGTAACAGTCCTTTTGCACCACATTCTGCAACGTCTGCACTTTGCAATAGTTCTCTGCACACCAGTCTACAATCTCTGCTCTCTGCTGCAGTCCTTCTGCACCCCAGTCTCTAACATCTTCTCTCTGCAACAGTCGTTCACCACCTCAGTCTCTAACCTCTGATCTCTGCAACAGTCCTTCTGCACCACAGTCATCATGCTCTGCTTTCTGTGTCAGTCTTTCTGCACCCAGTCTCCAACTTCTGCTATCTGCAACACTCCATATGCACTTCAGTCTCCAACCTCTACTCTCTGCAGCAGTCCTTCTCCACACCAGTCTAAAACCTCTGCTCTCAGAAACGATTCTTCTGCACCTCAGTCTCCAAGCACTGCTCTCTGAAACAGTCCTTCTGCAACTAAGTCTGAAAACTCTGCTCTCAGAAACGATTCTTCTGCACCTCAGTCTCCAAGCACTGCTCTCTGTTACAGGCCTTCTGCACCCCAGTCTCCAACCTCTGCTCTCCGCAACAGTCTTTCTGCACCCCAGTCTCCAACCTATGCTGTCTGTAAGATCTTTCTGTACACCTGTCTCCAACCTATGCTCTCTGTAACAGTCCTTCTGTACTGCAGTCTCCAAACTCTGGTCTCTGTAAGGGTCCTTCTGTACTTCAGTCTGCAACCTCTGCTCTCTGAAACACTCCTTCTGCAACCCAGTCTCCAAATTTTGCTCTCTGCAACAGTATTTCTGCACATCAGTCTCCAACATGTTCTCTCTGTAAATGTCCTACTGCACCCCCGTCTTCAACCTCTGGTCTCTGTAAAAGTCTTTCTGCATTACAGTCTCCAAAATCTGCTCTCTTTAATGATCCTTCTACACCCCAGTCTCCAAACTCTGCTCTCTGCAATGATCCTTCTGCACCCCAGTCTCCAACGTCTTCTCTCTGTAAAAGTCCTTCTACACCCCAGTCTCCAAACTCTGCTCTCTGCAATGATCCTTCTGCACCCCAGTCTCCAACGTCTTCTCTCTGTAAAAGTCCTTCTTCACCCCACTCTCCAACGTCTGGTCTCTCTAACCGTCCTTCTGCAACTCAGTCTCCAAACTCTGCTCTATGAAACAGTCTTTCTGGACCCAAGTCTCCAACATCTGCTCTCTGCAAAAGTCCTTCTACACCCCAGTCTACAACTTCTGCTCTCTGCAACAGTCCTTCTACACCCCAGTCTCCATACTCTGCTCACCGCAACGATCCTCCCGCAACCCAGTTCCAACTTCTGTTCTCTACAAAAGTTCTTCTGTACCCCAGTCTCCAACCTCTGCTCTCTGTAACAGTCCTTCTGTACCGCAGTCTCCAACCTCTGTTCTCCGTAAGGGTCTTTATGCAAACCAGTATCCAACCTCTGCTTTCTGTATCAGTCGTTTTACAACAAAGTCTGGAAACTCTGCCCGCTGTAACAGTCATTCTGCAACTCAGTCTGCAACATATGCTCTCTGCAACAGTCCTTCTGCACCTCAGTCTCCAACCTGTGCTCTCTGTGAGGGTCCTTCTGCACCCGAGTATCCAACATCTGCTTTCCGTATCAGTTTTTCTGCACCCCAGTTTACAACATACTCTCTGCAACAGTCCTTCTGCACCTAAGTCTCCAACATCTGATCTCTCCAACAGACCTTCTCGACCGTAGTCTCCAACATCTACTCTCTGTAACAGTCCTTCTGTACTGCAGTTTCCAAACTCTTCTCACTGTTACGGTCCTTCTGCAACCCAGTCTACAAACTCTGCTTTCTGTATCAGTCCTTCTGTACCCCATGTTTCAACCTCTGCTCTCTGTAACAGTCCTTCTGCACCTCAGTCTCCAACATCTGCTCTCTACAACATTCAATCTCCACCCCAGTATCAAACCTTTGCTCTTTGCAAAAGTCCTTCTGCACCCCAGTCTCCAACCTCTGCTCTCTGTAAAGGTCCTTCTGCACCCCAGTCTCCACAGTCTGCTTTCTGTATCAGTTCTTCTGCATCCCAGTTTCCAACCTCTGCTCTTTGTAACACTCCTTCTGCACCTCAGTCTCCAACCTCTGCTCTCTTCAACAGTTCTTCTGCACCCGAGTCTCAGACCTCTGCTCTCTGCAACAGTTTTTCTACACCCAAGTCTCCAACCTCTACTCTCTTCAATGATTCTTCTGCACCCCAGTCTCCAACGTCTGCTCTCTGCATCAGTCCTTCTGCACCACAGTCTACAACCTCTGGTCCCTATAAGATTCTTCTGCAACCCAGTTTCAAAACACTACTCTCTGTGACATTCGTTCTGCACCCCAGTCTCCAACCTCTACTCTCTGTAACAGTACTTCTATTCTGCATTCTTCAAACTCTGCTCTCTGCACCTGTCCTTCTACAACTCAGGCTCCAACCTCTGCTCTCTGCAAAAGTCCTTCTGCACCCAAATCTCCAAACTCTGCTCTCTGCAACATTTCATCTTCACCCCAGTCTCAAAACTGTGCTCTCTGTAACTGTCCTTCTGCACCTGACTCTCCAACGTTTGCTCTGTGTAACAGTCCTTCTGTACTGCAGTCTCCAACCTCTGCTCTCTGTAACTGTCCTCGTCCACCCCAGACTCCAACCTCTGCATTCTGTATCAGTCCTTCTGCACTCAAATCTCCACCCTCCGCTATCTGTAACAGCACTTATAAATTTCAGTCTTGAAATTCTGCTCTTTGCAACAGTCCTTCTGCACTCCAATCTACACCCTCTGCTCTCTGCAACAGTCCTTCTACACCCAAGTCTCCAACCTCTGCTCTTCAACATTCCTTCTACACCTCAGTCTCCAAACTCTGCTCTCTGCATTGGTCTTTTTGCAACTCAGTCTCCAACCTCTACTCTCTGTAACAGTCCTTTTGCACCTCAGTCTGCAATATCTGCTGTCTGTAAGATCCTTCTGCAATCCAGTCCCCAAACTCTGCTCTCTGTAACAGTCCTACTGCACCCCTTCTCCTAATTCTACTCTCTGTAACAGGCCTTCTGCACCCCAGTCTAAAACCTCTGCTCTCTGGTACGATCCTTCTGCACCCAAGTGTCCAACCTCTCCTCTCTGCAACAGTCTTTCTGAACCCCAGTCTCCAACATCGGCTCTCTGCATTTGTCCTTCTGCACCTCAGTCTGAAAACTCTGATCTCTTCAACGATCTTTCTGCACCCCAGTCTTCAACTTCTGTTCTCTGCAACAGTCCTTCTGCATCCCAGTCTCTAACCTCTGCTCTCTGAAACAGTCCTTCTGCACCGAAGTCTCCAAATTCTGCTCTCTGCAACAGTCCTTCTGCAACCCAGTCTCCAAACTCTGCTGTCTGCAAAATTCATTCTTCACCCCAGGTTCCAACATCTGATTTCTGTATCAGTCTTTCACTCCAGTCTCCGAAATCTGTTCTCTGTAACAGTCCTTCCTCACCTCAGTCTCCAACCTCTGCTCTCTGCAATGATCCTTCTAAACCACAGACGCAAACATCTTCTCTCTCCAACGATTCTTCTGCACCCAAGTCTCCAAACTCTGCTCTCTGTAACAGTGCTTCTGTACCCCAGTCCCCAACCTCAGCTCCCTGATAGATCCTTCTGCACCCAAGTCTCCAAACTCTACTCTCTGTAACAATCTTTCTGCACATCAGTCTCCAAACTCTACTCTCAGCAATGGTCCTTATGCACCCCAGTCTCCAACTTCTGTTCTCTGTAACAGCCCTTCTGTACCACAGTCTTAAAAATCTGCTCTCTATAACAGTGCTTCTGTACTGCAGTCTCGTACCTCTGCTCTCTGTAAAGGTCCTTCTTCACCCCAGTCTCCCACCTGTGCTTTCGGTATCAGTCCTTCTTCACACCATTCTCCAAGCTCTGCTCTCTGTAACTTTCCTTCTCCACCTCAGTCTCTAAACTCGGCTCTCTGTATCAGTCCTTCTGCACCTCAGTCTTCAACAACTACTCTCTGCAACAGTCCTTCTGCACCCCAGTCTCCAAACTCTGCTCTCTGGAACAGTCCTTCTATACCCCAGTATCCAAGATCGCTCTCTGCAATGATCCATCTGCACCCAAGTCTCCAACGTCTATTCTGCAATAGTCTTTCTGCAACCCAGTCTCCGAATTCTGTTCTCTGTAAGATCATTCTGTACCCAAGTCTCCAAACTCTGCTTTTTGCAATGGTCCCTCTGCACCCCAGTCTCCAACCTTGTTCTCAAAAACACTTCTTCTGTACAGCAGTCTCCAACCTCTGTTCTCTGTAAGGGTCCTTCTTCACCCCAGTCTCCAAACTCTGCTTTCTGTATCAGTCCTTCTGCACCATGGTCTTTAAACTCTGCTCTCTGTAACAGTCCTTCTGCACCTCACTCTGCAATCTCTGCTCTTTGCAACAGTTCTTCTCCACCCCAGTCTTCAACCTCTACTCTTTGTAACGGTCCTTCTGTACTGCAGTCTCCAACCACTGCTCTCTGCAATAATCCCTCTGCACCCGAGTTTCCTACCTTGTTCTCAACAACAGTTCTTCTGTACCGCAGTCTTCAACCTCTGTTCTCTGTAAGGGTTCTTCTCCAACCCAGTCTTTAACCTCTGCTCTCTGTAACGGTCCTTCTGCACCCGATTCTCCACACTCTGTGTTATGTATCATTCATTCTGCACCCCAGTCTCCAAACTCTGCTCTCTGTAACAGTCCTTCTTTACCTCAGACTCAAACCTCTGTTCTCTGCAACAGTTTTACTGTGCCCCAATCTCCAACCTCTGCACTCTGCAACAGTCCTTATGCACCTCTGTGTCCAAACTCTGCTCTCTTTAAAATACTTCTGAAACCCAGTCTCTAACCTCTTCTTTCTGCAATGGTCCTTCTGCAACCCAGTCTTCAAATTCTGATCGCTACAATAGTTATTCTGCACCCCAGTCTAAAACCTCTGCTCTCTGTAACAGTCCTTCTGTACTGCAGTCTTCAAACTCTGTTCTCTGTAACGGTCCTTCTGCACCACATTCTCCAACATCTGTTTTCTGTATCAGTCCTTTTGCAACATATTCTCGAAATTCTGCTGTCTGTATCAGGCTTTCTGCACCTCAGTCTGCAACCTCTTCTCTCTGCAATAGTCCATATGCACCCCAGTCTCTAATTTCTGCTCTCTGCAACATTCCTTCTGCACCTCAGTCTTTAATATCTGTTGTCTGCAACAGTCCTTCTCCAACCCAGTCTCCAAACTCTGCTCTCTGTAACAGTCCTTCTACACTCCAGTCTTCAACCTCTGCTTTCTGTATCAGTCCTTCTGCACCAGAGTCTCCAAACTCTGCTCTCTGTAACAGTCCTTCTGCACCTCACTCTGCAACTTCTGCTCTCTGCAACAATCCCTCTGCACCCCAGTCTTCAACCTCTGCTCTCTGTAACAGTCCTTCTGTACTGCAGTCTCCAACCTCTGCTGTGTGTAACAGTCCTTCTACACCCGAGTCTCCAAACTCTTTGTTAAGTGTCACTCATTCTGTACACCAGTCTCCAACCTCTGCTCTCTGTAAAACTCCTTCTGCACCTCAGAATCCAACCTCTGTTCTCTGCAAAAGTACTGCTGTGCCCCAATCTCCAACCTCTGCTCCCTGCAACAGTACTTCTGCACCTCAGACTGCAACCTCTGTTCTCTGCAGCAGTCTTTCTACACCCCTGTCTCCATACTCTGCTCGCAACAATGATCCTTCTGCACCCAAGTCTTCAACATCTGCTCTCGGCAACAGTCCTTCTCCACCCCAGTCTCCAAACTCTGCTCTCTGTAACAATCCTTCTGAACCCCAGTCTCCAAACTCTGCTTTCTGTATCAGTCCTTCTTCACCCCAGTCTCCAACCACTGCTCTCTTAAAAGTCCTTCTTCACCTCAGTCTCAAAACTCAGCTTTCTGCAACCGTCCTTCTGCACCCCAGTCTCCAACCTCTGCTCTCTGCAACGATCCTTCTGCACCCTAGTCTCAAACCTCTGCTCCCTGCAACAGTCCTTCTTAACCCCAGTCTCCAACATCTGCTCTCTGCAACAGGTCTTCTGTACCTCAGTCTGAAAAATCTGCTCTCTGCAATAATCCTTCTGCACCCCAGTCTCCAACCTCTGCTCTCTTTAACAGTCCTTCTGTACCTCAGTCTCCAAACTCTGCTCATTGCAACAGTCCTTTTGCACCCAAGTCTCCAACATCTGCTCTCTGAAACAGTCCTTCTACACCCCAGTCTCCAAACTCTGCTCTCTGGAACAGTCCTTCTACACCCCAGTCTCCATACTCTGCTCGCCCCTATGATCTTTCAGCACTCCAGTCTCCAACCTCTGATCTCTACATCAGTTTTTTGCACCCCAGTCTCCAACCTCTGCTCTCTGTAACTGTCCTTCTCTACCACAGTCTCCAACTGCTGTTCTCTTTAAGGGTCCTTATGCACACCAGTATTCAACCTCTGCTTGTTGTATCTGTCGTTTTGCACAACAGTTTCAAAACTCTTCCCTCTGAAACTGTCCTTCTGCAAGTCAGTCTGACACCTAATCTCTCTGCAAAAGTCCTACTGCACCCCAGTCTTTATCCTCTGCTCTCTGCAACAGTACTTTTGCACCCCAGTCTCCAACCTCTTCTCTCTTTAACAGTCTTTCTGTACTGCATTCTCCAACATCTGCTCACTGTAAGGGTACTTCTACACCCGAGTCTCCAACCTCTGCTTTCTGTATCAGTCCTTCTGCACCCCAGTCTGCAACCTGTGCTCTGTATAACTGTCCTCTGCACCTTAGTCTCCAACCTTTGCAAGATCCTTTTTCAACCCAGCCTCAAAACTCTGCTCTCTATAACATTCCTTCTGCAAACCAGTCTCCAACCTCTGCTCTCTGTAGCAGGCATTATGCACCCCAGTCTCCAAACTCTTCTCTCTGAAACAGTCCTTCTGCACACCAGTCTGAAACCTCTGCTCTCTGTATCGGTCCTTCTGCACCCCAGTCTCACACCTCTGCTTTCTGTATTATAATTCTTCACCCCAGTTTCCAACGTTTCCTCTGTGTTACAATCCTTCTGCATCTTAGTCTCCAACCTCTGCTCTCTGAAACAGTCTTTCTGCACCCCAGTCTCCAACCTCTTCGTTCTGCAACATTCCTTCTGCACCCCAGTCTCTAACCTGTGATCTCTGTAACAGTCCTTCTGCACTGCAGTCTTCCACCTCTTCTCTCTGTAACGATCCTTCTGAAGCCCAGTCTCCACCTCTGCTCTCTTCAATGATTCTTCTGCAACACAGTCTCCAACTTCTGCTCTTTTCACCGATTCTTCTTCACCCAAGTCTCCACCTCTGCTCTCTGTAACTGTTTTTCTTAACTTCAGTCTCCAACCTCTGCTCTCTGCAACCGTCCTTTTGTACCCCTGTCTCCAACCTCTGCTCTGTGTAATGGTCCTTATGCACCCCAATCTCCAACATCTGCTCTCTGCAACAGTACTATTGCACCCCAGTCTCCAACGTCTCCTCTCCTTAACACTCTTTCTTCACCCCAGTCTTCAACCTCTGTTCTCTGTAATGTCCTTCTGCACCCCAGTTTCCAAACTCTGCTCTCTGTATCATTCTTCTCCAACCAAGTCTACAACCTCTGCTTTCCTCAATGGTCCTGCTGCAACCCAGTCTACAACATCTGTTCTCTGCAACAGTCCTTCTACTTTCCAGTCTCAAACCTCTGGTCTCTGTAACGTTCCTTATGCACCCCAGTCTCAAACCTCTGCTTTCTGTATAAGTCCTTCTGAACCACGGATTCCAAACTCTGCTTTCTGTAACAGTCCTTCTGCACCTTTGTCTCCAATCTCTGAACTCTGCAACCTTTCTTCTGCACCCCATTCTCTAACCTCTGCTCTCTGTAACAGTCCTTCTGCACCCCATTCTCTAACCTCTGCTCTCTGCAACAGTCCTTCTGTACTACAGTCTCCAACCTCTGATCTCTGTAACGGATCTTCTGCACCCCAGTCTCAAGCTCTGCTTTCTGTATCAATAATTCTGCACCCCAGTCTCCAACCTTTGCTCTCTGTAAAATTCTTTCTGCACCTCAGTCTCCAAACTCTGCTCTCTGCGACAGTTCTTCTGCACCCCAGTCTCAAAACTCTGCTCTAAGCAACAGTTCTTCTGAACCCCAGTCTCCAACATCTGCACTCTGAAACAGTTCTTCTATAAACCATTCTCCAACCTCTGCTCTCTATAACAGTTTTCCTGTATAGCAGTCTCCGAACTCTGCTCTCTGCAACGGTCTTTCTGCACCCTAGTCTCAAACCTCTGCTTGCCGTATCAGTCCTTCTTAACCCCAGTCTCCAAACTTTGCTCTCTGTAACAGTTATTCTGCACCTTAGTCTCCAAATTCTGCTCTCTTCAACAGTCCTTCTGCACCCAAGTCTCCAACACCTGCACCCTGCAACAGTTTTTCTTCACCCCATTCCCACTTTTGCTATCTGCAACAGTCCTTCTGCACCCGAGTCTCCAACCTCTTCTCTCTGTAACAATCCTTCTGCAACTCTGTCTCCACCTCTGCTCTCTGAAATGGTCGTTCTGCACCTCAGTCTCCAACCTCTTCTCTCTGTAAGATCCTTCTTCAACCCAGTCTCCAAACTCTGCCCTCTGTAACAGTCGTCCTGCATCCTTTCACCAAACTCTGCTCTCTATAACAGGCCTTCTGCACCGCAGTCTTTAACCTCTGTTCTCTGTAACAGTCTTTCTGCACCCCAGTCTCCAAACAATTCTCTCTGTAAGGATTCTTCTTCACACCAGTCTCCAATCTCTGCTCTCTACAACAGTCCTTTTGCACCACAGTCTCCAAAATCTGCTCTCTGTAACATCCATCTGAACCCCAGTCTCAGACCTCTGCTCTCTAACAGTCTTTCTGCACCCCAGTCTCCAACGTCTGCTCTCTTTAATAGTTTTTCTGCACCTCATTCTCCAACCTCTGCTCTGTGCAACAGTCTTTCTGAACCCCACTCTCCAAACTCTGCTCTCTGCAAAAGTCCGTCTGCACCCCAGTCTTCAACATCTGCTCTCTGCAATAGTCCTTCTACACCCCAGTCTCCAACTCTGCTTTCTGCAACGATCTTTCTGAACCCCAGTCTCCAACGTCTGCTCTCTGCAAGAGTCCTTCTGGACCACAGTCTCCAAGCTCTGCTCTCAGTAACAATCCTTCTGCACCTTTGTCTGCAACCTCTGCTCTCTGTAAGATCTTTTTGCAACCCAGTTTTAAACTCTGCTCTCTGTAACAGTGCTTCTGCCAACCGGTCTCCAACCTCTGCTGTCTGCAACGATCCTTCTTCACCAAAGTTTCCAACCTCTGCTCTCTTCAACAGTCTTTCTTCACCCCAGTCTCCAATATCTGCTCTCTGCAACAGTCCTTTTGCACCTAACTCTGAAAAGTCTGCTCACTTCAAGGACCCTTCTGAACCACAGTCTTCTACTTCTGCTCTCTGTAACAGTCCTTCTGCACCTCATTCTCCAAACTCTGCTCTTTGTAAGATTCTTCTACAACCCAGTCTTTAAACTCTGCACTCTGTAACAGTCCTTCTGCACAACAGTCTCCAAACTCTGCTCTCTGTAACATGACTTCTGCCACGCAGTCTCCAAACTCTGCTCTCTGTAACAGGCCTTCTGCACCCCAGTCTCCAACCTCTTCTCTCTGCAACAATTCTTCTCCACCCCAGTCTCTAGAATCTGCTCTCTGCAACAGTCTTTTGGACCCCAATCTCAAAACTCTTCTCTATGTAAGATCCATCTGAACCCGAGGCTCCAAACACTGCTCTCTGTAACAGTCCTCTGCACCCCAGTCTCCAAACACTGCTCTCTGTAACAGTACTTCTGCACCTCAGTCTCCAACCTCTGCTCTGTGTAAATCCTTCTGCACCTCATTCTCTAAAATCTGCTCTCTGCCACAGTCCTTCTGCACCCCAGTCTCCAACATCTGCTCTCTGGAATAGTCCTTATGCACCCCAGTCTCAAAACTGTGCTCTCTGCAACGATCCTTCTGGACCCCAGTCTCCAACGTTTGCTCTCTGCAACAGTCCTTCTGCAACACAGTCTCCAACCTCTTTTCTTTGTAAAATCCTTCTGCACTCTAGTTATTAAACTCTGCTCTCTGTAACATTCTTTCTCCAACAGAGTTTCAAACCTCTGTCTTCTGCAACAGTCCTTCTGCTCCCCAGTCTCCTTCTGTTCCGCAATCTCCAACCTCTGCTTTTTATAACGGTCCTTCTGCACCCCAGTCTCCAACCTCTGCTTTCTGTATCAGTTTTTTGGAACCCCAGTCTCCAACCTCTGTTCTCTGTATCTATCCTTCTGCACCTCAGTCTCCAACCTGTGCTATATGTAAGAGTCCTTCTGCACCGCAGTCTCCAACCTCTTCTCTCGCTAACAGTCTTATACTGCAGTCTCCAAACTCTGCTCTCTGTAACGGTCCTTCTGCATCCCTATTTCCAAACTCTGCTTCCTATAACAGTCCTTCTGCACCCCAGTATCCAAACTCTACTCTCTGCAACAGTCCTTCTGCACTTCAGTCTCCATGCTCTGCTTTCTGCAACAGTCCTTCTGCACCCAGTCTCCAACCTCTGCTCTCTGCAACAGTCCTTCTCCACCCCAGTCTCCAAATTCTTCTCTCTGCAACGATATTTCCGGACCCTAGTATCCAACCTCTACTCTCTGCAAGAGTCCTTCTGCACCACAGTCTCCAACCTCTGCTCTCTGTAAGATGTTTCGGCACTCCAGTTTACAAAATATGCTCTCTCAAACATTTCTTCTCCATCGCAGTCTCCAACTTCTGCTTTCTGCGAGGGTGGGAACCCCAGTCTCCAACCTCTGTCCTTTGTAAAAGTCCATCTGAAACCCAGTATCGAACCTCTGCTCTCTGTAACAGTCCTTCTGTACCGCAGTCTCAAACCTTTGCTCTCCGGAACGGTCTTTCTGCACCCTAGTCTCCAAAATCTGCATTCTTTATCAGTCATTCTGAACACCAGTCTCAAAACTCTAATCTCTGTATCTATCCTTCTGCACCTCAGTCTCCAACCTGTGCTCTCTGTAACATTCTATCTGCACCCCAGTCTCCAACCTCTGCTTTCTGTAAGAATTTTTCTATACCACAGTCTCTAAACTCTGGTCTCTGTAACAGTCCTTCTGCACCCCAATTTCCAACTTCTGCTTTCTGTTAGTCCTACTGCACCTCAGTCTCCAAACTCTGCTCTCTGTAACAGTCCTTCTACACCTCAGTCTTCAATCTCTGCTCTCTGTAACAGTACTTCTGTACCTCAGTCTGACACCTCTGTTCTCTGCACGATCCTTCTGCACCCCAGTCTCCAACCACTGCTCTCTGTAACAGTCCACCTGAACGTCAGTCTCTAACCTCTGCTCTCTGTAAGATCTTTTAGCAACCCAGTATTTAAACTGTGCTCTCTATAACAGTCTTTCTGCAACCCAGTCTCCAAACTCTCCTCACTCTTACAGGACTTCTGCATGCCAGTCTCCAAATTCTTCTCTCTGTAGCAGGCTTTCTGCACCACAGTCTCCAACATCTGCTCTCTGAAACAATCGTTCAGCACCCCAGTCTCCAAACTCTGCTCTCTGCAATTATCCTACTGCACCCTAGTCTCCAACCTCTGGTCTCTGCAACAGTCCTTCTGCACCTCAGTGTCCAAATTCTGCTCTCTGTAAGATCCTTTTGCATCCCTGTATCAAACCTGTGCACTCTTTAATAGTCCTTCTGCACCTGAGTTTTCAACCTCTGCTCTCTGTAACAGAACTTCCGCAACTCATTCTCCAACATCTGCTCTCTGCAACAGTCCTTCTGCACCCCAGTCTCCAACCTATGCTCTCTATAAAAGTCCTTCTGCAAAGTAGTTACAAATATCTGCTCTCTGCAACAGTCCTTCTGCACCCTAGTCTCCAACATCTGCTCTCTGCAACAGTTCTTCTGCACCTCAGTCTTAAAACTCTGCTCTCTGCAACGACCCTTCTGCACCCCAGTCTCCTACATCTGCTCTCTCTAACGGTCCTTCTGCAACTCCGTCTCCCAACTCTGCTCTCTGTAAGATCCTTCTACCCAGTCTTTAAACTCTGCTCTCTGTATCAGGCCTTCTCCAACCCACTCTCCAACCTCTTCTCTCTGCAACGATTCTTCTCCACCCCAGTCTCCAACATCTGCTCTCTGCAACAGTCTTTTTGAACCCCAGTCTCCAAACTCTGCTCTCTGTAAGATCCATCTGAACGCCAGTCTCCAACCTCTGCTCTCTGTAACAGTCTTTCTGCACCCCAGTCTTCTAACTCTGCTCTCTGTAACAGTCCTTCTGCACCTCAGTCTCCAAACTCTGCTCTGTGTAACAGTCTTCTGCAACACAGTATCTAAAATAAGCTCTCTGCAACAGTCCTTCTGCACCCTAGTCTTCATCCTCTGCTCTCGGCAACAGTCCTTCTGCACCCCATTTTTCAAACTCTGATCTCTGCAACGATTTTTTCTGGACCCCTGTCTCCAATGTCTTCTCTCTGCAACAGTCCTTCTGCAACACAATATCAAACCTCTCTCTCTCTAAGATCCTTCTGCACTCCAGTTTCCAAACTCTGCTCTCTTTAACATTCTTTCTTAACCCCAGTCTCATACCACGATCCTCTGCAAAACTCCTTCTGCTCCCCAGCCTCCGAGATCTGCTCTCTGTAACAGTCCTTCTGTACCGCAGTCTCCGACCTCTGCTCTTTGTAACGGTCCTTCTACACCCCAGTCTCCAAACTCTGCTTTCTGTATCAGTCTGTCTGAACCCCAGGCTCCAACCTCTGTTCTCTTTATCTATCTTTCTGCACCTCAGTCTCCAACCTGTGCTCTATGTAAGAGTCCTTCTGCACACCAGTCTCCAACCTCTTTTCTCGGATACAGTCCAATACCGAAGTCTCCAACCTCTTCTCTCTGTAACGGTCCTTCTGCACCAAAATTTCCAAACTCTGTTCTCTGTAAAAGTCCTTCTTAAACTCAGTCTCAAATCTCTGCTCTTTGTAACAATCCTTCTGCACCTCAGTCTCCAAACACTGCTCTCTGTTACACTCCACCTGCACCTCAGTCTCCAACCTCTCCTCTTTGTAAGATCCTTCTGCAACCGAGTCTCCAAATACTGCTCTTTATAACAGTTCTTCTGCACCCGTATCTCCAACTTCTGCTCTATCTAAATGTCCTTCTGCACCACAGTCTCCAACCTCTGCTCTCTGCAACAGTCCTTCTGCACCCCAGTCTCCATCCTTTTTTCTCTGCAACAGTCTTTCTGCACCCCAGTCTCAAAACTCTGCTCTCTGTAACAGTCCTTCTGCCCCCCAGTCTCAAAACTCTGCTCTATGTAACAATCCTTCTGCACCTCAGTCTCCAACCTCTGCTTAAGGTACAGGACTTCTGCACCTCAGGTTCCAAACTTTCCTCTCTGCAACAGTCCTTCTGCACTCCAGTCTTCAACCTCTGCTCTCTGCAAAAGTCCTTCTGCACCCCAGTGTCCAAACTCTACTCTCTGCAACTGTCCTTCTGCACCACAGTCTCCAAACTCTGCTATCTGTAAGATCCTTCTTCACTCCAGTTTCCAAACTCTGCTCTCTGTAACATTCCTTCTCCACTCCAGAATTTATAATCTGCTTTCAGCAAGTGTCCTGCGGCACCCCAGTCTCCAACGTCTGTCCTCTGCAACAGTCCTTCTACTCCAGAGTCTCCAACATTTGCTCTCTGTAACAGTCCTTCTGTACCGCAGTCTTCAACCTCTGCTCTCCGTAACGTGCATTCTGCACCACAGTCTCCAAACTCTGCTTTCTATATCAGTCCTTCTGTACCCCAGTCTCAAACCTGTGCTCTCCGTATCTATCCTTCTACACCTCAGTCTCTAACCTGTGCTCTCTGTAACATTACTTCTGCACCCCAGTCTCCAACCTCGGCTCTCAGTAACAGTTTTTTATACCGCAATCTTCAAACTCTGGTATCTGTAACTATCCTTCTGCACCCCAATTTCCAACCTCTTCTTTCTGTAACAGTCCAAATGCACCTACGTCTCCAAATTCTGCTCTCTGTAAGATCCTTCTGCAACCCTGTATTTAACGTCTGCTCTCTGTAACTGTTTTTTTGCACCCGAGTCTCCAAACTCTGTTCTCTGTAACGGTCATTATGCACCCCAGTCTCAACATCTTTTTTCTGCAACAGTCCTTTTTCACCTCAGTCTCCAACCTCCGCTCTCTGAAACAGTCCTTCTGCTCCCCAGTCTCCAACATATGCTCTCTGTAACAGTCTGTCTCCACCCCAGTCTCCAAACTCTGCTCTCTGTAAGGGTCCTTTTCCACCCCAGTCTCCAACCTCTGCTTTCCATATCAGTCCTTCTGCCCCACAGTCTCCGACCTCTTCTCTCTGCAACACTCCTTCTGCACCACAGTCTCCAAACTCTTCTCTCTGCAACGATCATTCTACACCTCAGTCTCCAACATCTGCTCTCTGTAAGATCCTTCTGCAACCCAGTCTCCCAACTCTGCCCTCTCTAACAGTCCTTCTGCACACCTTCTCCCAAATCTCCTCTCTGTAACAGGCCTTTTGCACCCAGTCTCCAAAGTCTGTTCTCTATAAGAAGCCTTCTACACCTCAGTTTCCAACCTCTGCTCTCTGCAACAGTCCTTCTGCACACCAGGCTCCAACATCTGCTCTCTGCAACAGTCCTTCTGCACACCAGTCTCCAACATCTGCTCTCTGCAACAGTCCTTCTGTACCGCAGTTTTCAACATCTGCTCTCCATAACTTTTCCTTCTGTAACCCAGTCTTTAAACTCTGCTTTCTGTATCAGTCCTTCTTAACCCCAGTCTAAAACCTCTGCTCTCTGTATCTATCCTTCTGCACCTCAGTATCCAACCTGTGCTCTCTGTAACATTCCTTCTGCACCCGAGTCTCCAACCTATGCTCTCTGTAACATTTTTTCTATACAGCAGTATCCAAACTCTGGTCTCTGTAACGGTCCATCTGCACCCCAATTGCCAACCTCTGCTTTATGTAACAGTGCTTCTGCACCTCAGTCTCCAAACTCTGCTCTCTGAAACAGTCCTTCTGCACAACAGACTCCAAAATCCGCTATCTGCAACAGTTCTTCTGCACCCCAGTCTCCAACCTCTGCTCTCTGTAACAATCCTTCTGTACCTCAATCTCCAAACTCTGTACTCCTCAAGTTACTTCTGCACCTCAGTCTCCAACATCTACTCTCTGTAACAGTCTTTCTGCACCTCATTCTTCATCCTCTCTAGGATCCTTCTCCAACCCAGTTTCCAAACTCTGCTCTCTGTAACAGTCCTTCTGCACCCTAGTCTCCAAACTCTGCTCTCTGTAAGGGTCCTTCTCCAACCCAGTCTCCAACCTCTGCTTTCTATATCAGTCCTTCTGCACCACAGTCTCCGACCTCTTCTCTCTGCAACACTCCTTCTGCACCACAGTCTTCAACCTGTGCTCTCTGCAAAATTTTTTCTGCACCCCAGTCTCCAACCTGTGCTCTCTTTAACAGTCCTTCTGCACCCCAGTCTCCAAACTCTGCTCTCTGTAACGATCCTTCTGCAACACAGTCTCCACCTCTGCTCTCTGCAACAATCCTTCTGTACCTCAGTCTCCAAACTCTGTGCTCTCTAACAGTCCTGCTGCACCTCAATCTCCAAACTCTGTGCTCGGTAAGATCCTTGTAAAACCCAGTCTCCAAACTCTGATTTCTGGATCAGTCCTTCTGTACCGCAGTCTCTAACCTCTGCCCTCTCCAATGATCCTTCTGCACCCCAGTCTCCATCCTCTGCTCTCTGTAACAGTCTTTCTGTACCGCAGTCTTCAAACTCTGCATTTTGTAACCGTTCTTCTGCACCCAAGTCTTCAACCTGTTCTCTCTGCAATGATTCTTCTGCACCCCAGTCTCCAACGTCTTCTCTCTGAAACAGTCCTCCTGCACCCCAGTCTCTAAACTCTGCTCTCTGTAAGATTCTTCTGCACCTCAGTTTCCAAACTCTGCACTCTGTAACATTTCTTCTTCACCCCAGTCTTCCACCTCTGCTCTTTTTAACGGTCCTTCTGCACCTCAGTCTCAAACCTCTGTTCTCTGCGACAGTACATCTGAACCGAAGTCTCCAACCTCTGTTATCTGCAACAGTCATTCTGCACCCCATTCTTTAACCTCTGCTCTCTGCAACAGTCCTTCTGAACCACAGTGTCCACCATCTGCTCTCTGCCACAGTCCTTCTGTACACTAGTCTCCAATCTCCACTCTCTGTAACATTTTTTTTGTACTGCAGTCTCCAACCTCTGCTCTCTGTAACGGTCCTTATGCACCCCAGTTTCCAAAGTCTCCTTTCTGTATCAGTCCTTCCTCAACCCAGTCTCATAACTCTACTCTCTGAAACAGTCCTTCTGCACATCTGTCTCCAAACTCTGCTCTCTGCAACAGTCTTTCTTCATCCCAGTCCCCAACCTCTGCTCTCTGCAACAGTCCTTTTACACCCCAGTCTCCAACATCTGCTCTCTGCACCAGTTCTTCTACACCTCTGTCTCTAAACTCTACTGTCTGTAACTGTCCTTCTGCACCTCAGTCTCTAACCTCTGCTCTCTGTACGAGTCCTTCTGCACTCCAGCCTCCAACATCTCCTCACTGCCACCGTCCTTCTGCAACCCAGTATTTAACATCTGCACTCTCAACAGTCCTTCTGCACCTCAGTCTGAAAACTCTGTTCTCTGCAAGTATCCTTCTGCACCCCAGTCTCCAACCTCTGCTCTCTGTAACAGTCCTACTGCACCTCAGTCTCCAAACTCTGCCCTATATAAGATCCTTCTGTAACCCAGTATCCAAACTGTGCTCTCTGTAACAGTCCACCTGCTCCCCAGTCTCCAAACTCTGCTCTCTGTAACAGGCCTCCTGCACCGCAGTCTTCAAATTCAGCTCTATGTAACAGGCCTTCAGCACCCCAGTATCCAACCTATTCTCTCTGCAACAATCCTTCTAAACCCGAGTCTCCAACATCTGAACTCTGCAACAGTTCTTCTGCACCCCAGTCTCCAACTTCTGCTCTCTTGAAGATCCTTCTGCACCCAGTTTCCAACCTCTGCTCTCTGAAACAGTCCTTCAGTACCCCAGTCTCCAAACTCTGCTCTCTGTAACAATGCTTCTGCTCATCAGTCTCCAACCACTGCTCTCTGCAACGGTCTTTCTACACCTCAGTCTCCAACTTCTGCATTCTGCAACAGTTTTTCTGCACCCCAGTCTCCAACCTCTGCTCTCTGAAACAATCCTACTGCACCTCAGTCTCCAACCTCTGCTCTCTGCAACCGTCCTTCTGCATCCCTGTCTCCAAACTCTGTTGTCTCCAGCAGTATTTCTTAACCTCAGTCTTCTGCACCCCAATCTCTATCCCCTACTCTCTACAACAGTCCTTTTGCACCCCAGTCTCCAACCTACTCTCTAAAACAGTCCTTCTTCACCCCAGTCTCTAACATCAGATCTCTGCAACAGTCTTTTTCCACCACAGTCTCCAATCTCTGCTCTCTGTAACAGTTCCTTTGTACTGCAATTTCCAAACTCTTCTCTCTGTAATTGTTTTCTGAACCCCAGTCTCCAAATACTGCTTCTCTATCATTCCTTCTGCACTCAAGTCTCCAACCTCTGCTCTCTGTAACAGGCCATCTGCACCTCAGTCTCCAAATTCTGCTCTCTGCAAAGGTCCTTAGGCACCAAAATCCCCAACCTCTGCTCACTGCAACAGTCCTTTTACACCCAAGTCTCAAACCTCTGCACTCCGCAACAGTCCTTCTGCACCTCAGTCTCCAACATCTGCTCTCTACAATGGTCTATTTTAACCTCAGTATTCAACATCTATCTCTGTAACAGTCCTTCTGCACCTCAATCTCCATCCTCTGCTCTCTTTAACAGGCCTTCTGCACCAAAGTCTCTGAACTCTGCTCTCTTTAACAGTCCTTCTGCACCCAAACCTTCAACCTCATCTCTCTAGAGCAGTCCTTCTGCACCTAAGTTTCCAAACTCTGCTCTCTGTAAGATCCTTCTGCACCACAGTCTTCAAACTCTGCTCTCAGTATCAGTCCTGCAACTTAGTCTTCAAACATGCTCTCTGTAACAGTTTTTCTGCACCACAGTCTTCAACAACTGCTCTCTGAAACAGTCTTTCTGCACCCCCGTCTTTAACCTCTGCTTTCTAGAAAAGTCCTTCTATACCCCAGTATCCATAATCTACTCTCTGAAACGATCCTTCTTCACCCCAGTCTCCAACGTCTGCTCTCTGCAACAATCCTTCTGCACCCAAGTCTCCAAAGTTTCCTCTCTGTAAGATCATTGTACACCACAGTTTCAAACGCTGCTCTCTGTAACATTCCTTCTGCACCCCAGTCTCCAAAGTTTGCTCTCTGCAATGGTCCCTCTGCACCCCACTCTCCAACCATGTTCTCTACAACAGTTCCTCTGTACCTCAGTCTTCAACCTCTGTTTTTGTAAGGGTCCTCCTGCACCCCAGTCTCCAACCTCTGCTTTCTGTGTCAGTCCTTCTGAACCACAGTCTCCAAACTCTGCTCTCTGTAACAGTCCTTCTGCACCTCACTCTGCAACATCTGCTGTATGCATCAGTCCTTCTGCACCCTAGTCTTCAACCTCTGCTTTCTGCAACAGTCCTTCCTCACCCCAGTCTTTAAAATCTGCTCTCTGCAACAGTACTTTTTTACCAAAGTCACCAACCTCTGCTCTCTGTAACAGTCTTTCTGCACCTCAGACTCCAACCTCTGCTCTCTGCAACAGTCCTTCTGTGACCCAATCTCGAACCTCTGCTCTCTACAACAGTCCTTCTGAACCTCAGTGTCCAAACTCTGCTCTGTTTGAGATCATTCTGAAACCCAGTCTCCAATATATGCTTTCTGCAATGGTCCTTCAGCACCAGAGTTTCCAACCTTTTTTCTCTACAACATTTATTGTGCACCCCAGTCTCCAACCTCTGCTCTCTGTAACAGTTCTTCTGTACCACAGTCTTCAACCTCTGTTCTCCGTAAGAGTCCTTCTGAACCCCAGTCTCCAACCTCTGCTTTCTGTATCAATCTTTCTTCACCACAGTCTCCAAACTCTTCTCTCTGTAACAGTCCTTCTGCACCTCACTCTGTAACCTCTGCTCTCTGTAACAGTCCTTCTGTAACCCAGTCGTCAACCTCTTCTCTCTGCAACAGTCCTACCTCACCACAGTCTCCAAAATATGCTCTCTGTAACAGTCCTTTTCCACCGCAGTCTCAAACCTCTGCTCTCTGTAACAGTACTTCTGTACTGTAGTCTCCAACCTCTGCTCTCTGTAATGGTCCTTCTGCACCCCAGTCTCCAAACTCTCCTTTCTGTATCAGTCCTTCTGCACCCCGGTCTCGAACCTCTGCTCTCTGTAACAGTTCTTCTGCACCTCAGACACCAACCTCTTCTCTCTGCAACAGTACTTCTGCGCCCCAATCTCCAACCTCTGCTTTCTGCAATGGTCCTTCTGCACCCCAGTCTCCAACCTCTGTTCTCTACAACTCTTATTCTGCACCCCAGTCTCCAATGTCTGCTCTCTGTTACAGTCCTTCTGTACCGCAGTCTCCAACCTCTGTTATCTCTAAAGGTCCTTCTGAAGCCCAGTCTCCAACCTCTGCTTCTTGTATCAGTCCTTCTGCCCAACATTCTCCAAACTCTGCTCTCTGTAACAGTCCTTCTGTACCTCAGTCTGCATCCTCTGCTCGCTGGAATAGTCCTTCTTCACCCCAGTCTGCAATCTCTGCTTTCTGCAACATTCCTTCTGCACCCCAGTCTGAAACATCTGCTCTCTGCAACAGTCCTTCTCCACCACAGTCTCCAACCTCTTCTCTCTGCAACAGTCCTTCTGCACCCTAGTCTCCAAACTCTGCTCTCTTCGACAGTTTTTCTGAACCCCAGTCTCCAACCTCTGCTCTCTGCTACGGACCTTCTGCACCCCAGTATCCAAACTCTGTTCTCTGAAACAGTCCTTCTGCACCCCAGGCTCCAAACTCTGCTCTCTATAACAGTTCTTCTGTACCGCAGTCTCCAAACTCTGATGTCTGAAACAGTCCTTCTGCACCCCAGGCTCCAAACTCTGCTCTCTATAACAGTTCTTCTGTACCCCAGTCTCCAAACTCTACTTTCAATATCAGTTATTCTGCACCCCAGTCTTTAACCTCTGCTCTCAGTAAAAGTCCTTCTGCACCCCAGTCTCCAACTTCTGCTCTCTGCAACATTTCTTCTGCACCCCAGTCTCCATCTGTGCTCTCTGTAACTGTCCTTCTGCACCCCAGTCTCCACCCACTGATCTCCACAACAATCCTTCTGGACCTCAGTCTCCAACCTCTGCTTTCTTTAACAGTCCTTCTGTACTGCAGTCTCAAAACTCTGCTCTCTGTAATAGTCTTTCTGAACCCCAGACTCCAACGTCAGCTTTCTCTATCAGTTCTTCTGCACCCCAGTCTCCAAACTCTGCTTTCTGTAACAGTCCTTCTACAACTCAGTCTCCAAACTCTGCTCTCTGCAAAAGTCCTTCTGAACCTCAGTCTGAAAATTATGATCTTTTCAACGATCCTTCTGCAAGCCTTTCTCCAAACCCTACTTTCTATAACAGTCGTTCTGCACCCTAGTCTCCAACCTCTGCTCTCTGTAACAGGTCTTTTGCACCCCATTCTCCAACCTCTGCTCTCTGTAAAAGTGCTTCTGCACTTCAGTCTACCAACTCTGCTCTCTGCAACAGTCCTTCTGCACCAAATCTCCAACCTCTGCCACTGTAACATTCCTACTGTAACCCAGTCTCCAAACTCTGCTTCTTGCAACAGTCCTTCTGCACCCCAATCTCCAACCTGTGCTCTCCGCAACAGTCCTTCTACACCCCAGTGTCCAGCCTCTGTTCTCTGCAACAGTCCCTCTGGAACCCAGTCTCCAACCTCTGCTCTCTGTAACAATCCTTCTGCACCTCAGTCTTCAAACTCTGCTCTCTGCAATGGTCTTTCTGCACCTCAGTCTCCAAAAACTACTCTCTGTAAATGTACTTCTTCATCCCTTCTCCAAACTCTGCTCTTTGTAATAGGCCTTCTGCACCCCAGTCTCCAACCTCTGTTCTCTATAACAAATCTTCTGCACACCAGTCGAAAAATTTGGCTCTCTACAATGATCATTCTACAACAGTCCCCAAACTCTTCTCTTTGCAACAGTCCTTCTGCACCCCAGTCTCAAACATGTGCTCTCTGCAAAAGTCCTTCTTCACCTCAGTCTGAAAACTCTGTTCTCTACAACGATCCTTCTGCACCCCAGTCTCCAACCTCTGCTCGCTGTAACAGTCTTGCTGCACATCGGTCTAAAACTCTGCTCTCTGTAAGATCCTTGTGCAACCTTGTCTGAAAACACAGCTCTCTATAGGAGTTCTACTGTACCCCAGTCTCCAACCTCTGCTCTCTACAACGATCCTTCTGCACCTCAGTCTTGAAACTCTACTCTCTGTAACAGTCCTTCTGCAAGCCAGTCTCAAAACTCTGCTGTCTGCAACGATTTTTCTGTACACCATTTTCAAACGTCTGTTCTCTGCAACAGTCCTTCTGCACCCAAGTCTCCAACCTCCGCTCTCTGCAACGATCCCTGTGCACCCCAGAATCCAGTATCTGCTCTATTTAACAGTCCTTCTGCACCCCTGTCTCCAACCTCTGCTCTCTGCAACAGTCCTTCTGCACCTCAGTCTGAAAACGCTGTTCTCTGCAATGATCCTTTTGCACCCCAGTCTCTAAACTCTGCTCTCTGTAAAACTCCTGTTGCACTTAAGTCTCAAAACTCTGCTTTCTGTAAGATCCTTCTGCAACCCTGTCTCCAAACTCTGCTCTATGTAAAAGTCCTTCTGCACCCCAGTCTCCAACCTCTGCTTTTTGCAAGAGTCCTTCTAAAATACAGTCTCCAAACTCTGCTTTCTGCAAAAGTCCTTCTGCATCCCAGTCTCCACCATCTGTTCTCTTTAACAATCCTTCTTCACCTCAGTTACCAAACTCTGATCTATGCAATGGTCTTTCTGCACCACAGTCTCCAACGTCTGCTCTCTGTAACAATCCCTCTGCACCCCAGTCTAAAAACTCTACTCTCTACAACAATCCTTTTGCAACCCAGTTTTCAACCTCTGCTCTCTGCAAAAGTCCTTCTGCACCCCAGTCTCAAACATCTGCTCTCTGCAACAGTCTTTCTGCACCTCTGTCTGGCAACTCTGCTCTCTGTAATGATCATTTTGCACCCCAGTCTTCAAACTCTGCTTTATGTAACAGTCTTTCGGCACCTCAGTCTCCAACCTCTGCTTTCTGTAAGATCCTTCTGCACCCCAGTTTCCAAACTCTGCTCTCTGTAATATTCCTTCTGCTCCCAAGTCTCCAACCTCTGCTCTCTGAAACAGTCCTTCTGCTCCACAGTCTTCAACCTCTACTTTCTGTAACAGTGTTTATGTCCCTCAGTCTCCAAACTTTTCTCTCTGTAATGGTTCTTCTGCACCCCAGTCTCCAAACTCTGATCTCTGTAACAATCCTTCTTCACCCCAGTCTCCAACCTCTGCTGTCTGCAACGATCCTTTTGAACCCCAGTCTCCAACCTCTGGTCTCTGCAAAAGTCCTTCTGTACCCCAGTCTCCAACATCTGCTCTCAGCAACAGTTTTTCTGAACCTGTTTCTGAAAACTCTGCTCTCTGCAGCCATCCTTGTGTACCCCAGTCTCCAAACTCTGCTTTTGTAACAGTCTTACTGCACCTCAGTCTCCAAAGTGTACTCTCTGTAACAGTGCTTCTGAACCCCAGCCTCCAACCTCTGATCTCTATAAGATCCTTTTCTACCGAAGTTTCCAAATCTGCTCTCTGTAAATTTTCTTATCCTTTCCAGACTCTAACCTCTGCTCTCTGTAACAGTCCTTCTGCTTCCCAGTCTCCAAACTCTGCTGTCTGTAACAGTCCTTCTGTACCTCAGTCCCCAACCTCTGCTCTCTGTAACGGTCGTCTGCACCCCAGTCTTCAACCTCTCCTTTCTGTATCATTTTTTTGCACCACAGTTTCCAACCTCTGCTCCCTGCAACATTACTTCTGCACGTCAGTCTCCATCCTCTGCTCTCTGCTACAGTTCTTCTGCACCCCAGTCTCCAACCTCTGGTCTCTGCAACAGTTCTTCTGCACTGCAGTATCCAAGGTCTGCACTCTAAAACAGTCCTTCTCAACACCAGTCTCCAACCTCTGCTCTCTGTTACAGTCCTCCTGTAGTGCAGTCTCCAAAAACTGCATTCTCTAAGTTTTCTTCTGCTCCCCAGTCTTCAACCTCTGCTTTCTGTATCTGTCCTTCTGCTCCAAAGTCTCAAACCTCTGTATCTTTAAAATCCTTCTACACCGCAGTCTCCAAACTCTGCTATCTGCAACACTCCTTCTGCACCCCAGGCTCCAACCTCTACTCTCTGTAACAATCCTTCTGCACCTCAGTCTCAAAACTCTGCTCTCTAAAACGGTGCTTCTGCATTCAGTCTCTAACCTCTACTCTCTATAACAGTCCTTCTGCAGCTCAGTCTCCAACATCTGATCTCTCTAAGATCCTTCTACAACCCAGTCTGTAAACTCTGCCCTCTGTAACAGTCCTTCTGCACCCCTTCTCCAACCTCTGTTCTCTGTAACATTCCTTTTGTACGCTTGTCTCAAAACGCTGCTCGCTACAACGATCCTTCTGCACCCCAGTCTCCATCCTCTGCTCTCTACAACAGTCCTTCTACACCCCAGTCTCCAACCTCTGCTCTCTGTAACAGGCATTTTGCAAAACATTCTCCAAACCTCTGCTCTCTGTAACAGTACTTCTGCATCTCAGTCTACAAACTCTGCTTTCTGCAACAGTCCTTCTGCAACCCAGTCTCCAACATCTGCTCTCCACAACAGTCCTTCTGTACCAAAGTCTCCAACCTCTGCCTCTGTAACAGTCCTACTGCAACACAGTCTTCAACCTGTACTCTCTGCAACAGTCCTTCTTCACCCAAATCTCAAACCTGTGCTCTCCACAACAGTCCTGCAACACCCCATGTCCAGCCTCTACTCTCTGCAGCAGTTTCTCTGAGACCAAGTCTCCAACGTCTGCTCTCTGTAACAATCCTTCTGCACCTCAGTCTCCAACCTCTGCTCTCTGCTATGGTCCTTCTGCACCTCGGGCTCTACTCTGTGTAAAAGTACTTCTGCACCCCTTCTCCAAACTCTGCTCTCTGTAACAGGCCTTCTACACCCCAGTCTCCGACCTCTGTTCTCTATGACGATCCTTCAGCACCCCAGTCTCCAACCTCTGCTCTCTTTACCAGTTCTTCAGCACCCCAGTCTCCAAACACTGCTCTCTGTTACAGTCTTTCTGCACCTCAGTCTCCAACCTTGCTTTCTGCAACAGTACTTCTGCACTCCAGCCTCCAACCTCTGCTCTCTGCAACAGTCGTTCTGCACTCCAGTCTCCAACATGTGCTCTATGCAAAAGTCCTTCTGCACCACAATCTGAAAACTCTGTTCTCTGCAAGGATCTTTCTGCACCCTAGTCACCAACCTCTGCTCTCTGTAACACTCCTGCTGCACCTTGGTCTACAACCTCTGCTCTCTGTAAGATCCTTGTGCAACCTTGTCTAAAAACTCTGCTCTCTGTAACAGTTCTTCTGCACCCTAGTCTCTGACTTCTGCTTTCTGTAACAGGCCTTTTGCACGCCAATCTCCAACCTCTACTCTCTGTAACAGTCTTTTTGCACCTCAGTCTTCAACCTCTGCTCTCTGCAACAGTCCTTTTGCACCTCAGTCTCCAATATCTGCTCTAAGCAACGATTCATTGGCACCTCAGTGTCCGAACTCTACTCTCTGTAACAGTCCTTCTGCTCCCCAGTCTCTAACCTTTGCTGTCTGCAACGATCCTTCTTCACCCCAGTCTGCAACGTTTGCTCTCTGCAACAAACCTTCTGCACTCCAGTCTCCAACCTCTGCTCTCTGAAACGATCCTTCTGCACCCCAGTCTCCAACATCTGCTCTATGCAACAGTCCTTCTGCACCACTTTCTCCAACCTCTGAACTATGTAATATCCTTCTGCATTACAGTTTCAAAACTCTGCTCCCAGTAACGTTCCATCTCTACCCCAGTCTCCAACCTCTGCTTTCTGCAACGGTACTGCTGCACATGAGTCTCCAACCTCTGTTCTCAATAACAGTTTTTCTTCTCCCTATCTCCAACCTCATCTCTATAACAGTCCTTCTGAACCTCAGTCTCCAACCTCTGCTCTTGGCAATAGTACTTCTGCACCCCTGTCTCCAACCTCTGCTCTCTATAAGATCCTTCTGCACCCTAGTCTCCAAACTCTGCTCTCTGTAACAACCCTTCTGCACCTCAGTCTCCAACGTGTGCTCTCTGCAACAGTCCTTCTGCACCCGAATCTCTAACCTCTGTTCTCTGCAACAGTAATTTTGAACCACAGTTTCCAACATCTGCTCTCTGGAACAGTCCTTCTGTACCCTAGTCTCCAACGTATGCTCACTGTAACAGTCCTTCTGCACTGCAATCTCTAAACTCTGCTCTCTCTAAAAGTCCTTCTGCACCACAGTCTCCAACCTCTGCTCTCTGTATCAGTACTTCTGCACCCCAGTCTCCAACCTCTGCTCTTTGTAACATTTCCTCTGCACCTCAGTCTCCAAACTCTGCTCTCTGCGACACTTCTTTTGCACCCCAGTCTCCAACCTCTTCTCTCTGCAACAGTTTTTCTGCACCCCAGTCTCCAATATCTGCACTCTGAAATAGTCCTTCTCAATCCCAGTCTCCAACCTCTGCTCTCTGTAACACGCCTCCTGTACTGCAGTCTTTAAAGTCTGTTCTGTAATTTTCTTTCTTTACCAGAGTCTCCAACCTCTTCTTTCTCTATCAGTCCTTCTGCACGCCAGTCTCCAACCATTGATCTCTGTACCAGTCCTTCTGCATCTCAGTCTCCAAACTCTGCTCTCTGCAACATTTCTTCTGCACCCAAGTCTCCAAACTCTGTTTCCTCCAACAGTCCTTTTACACCACAGTCTCCAACTTCTGCTATCTGCAACAGTCCTTCTGCACCCCAGTCTCCAAAATCTGCTCTCTGTAACAATCCTTCTGTACCTCAGTCTCCAACCTCTTTCTGCACCTAAGTCTCCAACCTCTGCTCTGTTTAAGATCTTTAGGCAACCAGTCTCCAAACTCTTCCCTCTGTAACAGTCTTTCTGCACCCTTTCTCAAAATCTTTCTCTCTGTAACAAGCATTCTGCACCCCGGTCTCCAACCTCTGTTCTCTGTCCCAGTCCTTCTGCACCCCAGGGTCAAACCTCTGCTCTCAGCAACGATCCTTGTTCACCCCAGTCTCCAACGTCCTTCTGCACCAAAGTCTCCAACAACTGCTCTCTGCAACAGTCCTTCTGCACCTCAGTCTGAAAATTCTGTGCTCTGAAATGATCCTTCTGCACTCCAGTCTTTAAACACTTCTCTCTGTAACATTCTTTCTGCTTCCGAGTCTCCAACCTCTGCTCTCTGTAACAGGACCTTCGCAAGTAAGTCTCCAACGTCAGCTCTCTGCAACAGTCCTTCTGCACACCAGTCTCCAAACTCTGCTCTCTACAACAGTCTTTCTGCACCCTACTTACCAACATCTGCTCTCTGCAACAGTTCTTCTTCACCCCAGTCTCCAACATCTGCTCTCTGCAACAGTTCTTCTGCACCTCAGTCTGAAAACTCCTCTCTCTGCAACGACACTTCTGCAACCCAGTCTCCTAACTCTGCTCTCTGTAACAGTCCTTCTACACCTCAGTCTCCCAACTCTGCTACCTGTAAGATCTTTCTGACACCCAGTCTTTAAACTCTGCACTCTGTAACAGTCCTTTTGCACCCCAGTCTCCAAACTCTGCTCTCGGTAACAGTCTTCTTCACCCCAGTCTCCAACCTCTGCTCTGTGTAACAGTCTTCTGCACCCCAGTTTCTAAAATCTGCTCTCTGCAACAGTCCTTCTGCACCTCAGTCTCCAACATCTGCTCTCTGCAATGATCCTACTGCACCCCAGTCTCCAACCTCTGATCTCTACAAGAGTCCTTCTGCACCTCAGTCTCTAACTTCAGCTCTCTGTAAGATCCTTCTTCACCCCTGTCTCCAAGCTCTGCTCCTTTAAACCATCCTTCTGCACACCAGTCTCCAACCTCTACTCTCTGCAACAGTCCTTCTGCACCTCAGTCTCCAATCACTGCTCTCTGCAACAGTCCTTCTGCACCACAGTCTCCAAATTCTGGTCTCAGTAATTTTCTTCTGCACTCCAGATTGTAAACTCTGTTCTCTGTAACATTCCTTCTCTTGCCCAGTCTTTATCCTCTGCTTTGTGCAAGTGTCCTGCGGCACCCCAGTCTCCAACCTCTGTCCTCTGCAACAGTCTTTCTGCTCCCAGTCTCCAACATCTGCTCTCTGTAACAGTTCTTCTGTACTGCAGTCTCCAACCACTGCTCTCCGTAACGGGCCTTCTGCACCCCATTCTCCAAATACTGCTTTCTGTATCAGTTCTTCGAACCTCAGTCTCAAATTTCTGCTCTCTGTATCTATCCTTCTGCACCTCAGTCTCCAACCTGTGCTCTCTGTATCATTCCTTCTGCACCCCAGTCTCCAACCTCTTCTCTCTGTAACAGTTTTTCTATACCATAGTCTCCAAACTCTGTTCTCTTTAACGGTCCTTCTGCACCCCAATTTCCAACCTCTACTTTCTGTAACAGTCCTTCTGCACATCAGTCTGATACCTCTGCTCTCTACATGATCCTTCTGCACCCCAGTTTCAAAACATTGCTCTATGTAACAGTCCACCTGCACCTCAATCTCCACCCTCTCTTTTCTGAAACAGGCCTTCTGCACGCCAGTCTCTAAAGTCTTCTCTCTGTAGCAGGCCTTCTGCACCCCAGTCTGCAAAATCTGCTCTCTGCAACGATCCTTCTGCACCCCAGTCTCCAACATCTGGTCTCTGCCACAGTCCTTTTGCACCCTAGTCTCCACACTCTGCTCTGTGTAAGATCCATCTGAACCCCAGTTTTCAACCTCTGTTCTCTGTAACAGTCCTTCTGCACCCCAGTCTCCAAATTCTGATCTCTGTAACAGTCCTTCTGCACCTCAGTCTCCAAACTCTGCTCTATGTAATAGTCCTTCTGCACCCCAGCCTCTAAAATTTGCTCTCTGCAACAGTCCTTCTGCACCCAAGTCTTCAACATCTGCTCTCTGCAGCAGTCTTTCTGATCCCCAGTCTCCAAACTCTGCTCGTTGCAACGATCCTTCTGGACCCCTGTCTCCAACGTCTTCTCTCTGCAACAGTCCTTCTTCACCACAGTCTCCAACCTCTGCTCTATTTAAGATCCTTCTGCACTCAAGTTTCCAAACTCTGATCTCTGTAACATTCCTTCTCCACCCCAGTCTCCAACCTGTGTCCTCTGCAAAAGTTTTCTGCTCCCCAGACTCAGAGATCTGCTCTCTGTAAAAGTCCTTCTGTACCGCAGTCTCCAAATTCTGCTCTTTGTAACAGTCCTTCTTCACTCCAGTCTCCAACCTTTGCTTTTTGTAAAAGTCTGTCTGATCCCCAGTCTCCAACCTCTGTTCCCTGTATCTATCCTTCTGCACCTCAGTATCCAACCTGCGCTCTATGTAAGAGTTCTTCTGCACCCCAGGCTCCAACCTCTGCTCTTGGTAACAGTCCTATACCTCAGTCTCCAACCTCTGCTCTCTGTAACGGTCCTTCTGCACCCCAAATTCCAAACTCTGCTTCCTGTGACAATCCTTCTGCACCTGAGTCTCCAAACACTTTTCTCTGTAACAGTCTTTCTACACATCACTCTCCAACCTCTGCTCTCTGTAACAGTCCTTCTGCACCTCAGTCTGAAACCTCTGCTCTCTGCACAATACTTCTGCACCCCAGTCTCAAACCACTGCTCTCTGTAACAGTCCACCTGCACCTTAGTCTCCAAATTGGGCTCTCTTTAAGATCCTTCAGCAAACCAGTCTCCAAACTCTGCTCTCTATAACAGTCTTTCTGCACCCCAGTCTCCAAACTCTCCTCCCTGTACCAGTCTTTCTGAACCCCAGTCTCCAAACTTTTCTATCTGCAACAGTTTTTCTGCACCCCAATCTCCAACCTCTACTCTATGTATCAGGACTTCTGTCCCTCAGTCTCAAATCTTTTCTCTCTGCAACAGTCCTTCTGCACCACAGTCTCCAAACTCTGGTCTCTGTAAGATCCTTCTGCACTCCAGCTTCCAAACTCTGTTCTGTGTAATATTCCTTCTCCTCACCAGTCTTTATCCTCTTCTTTGTGAAAGTGTCCTGCGGCACCCCAGTCTCCATACTCTGTCCTCTGCAACAGTCCTTCTGCTCCCCAGTCTCAAAAATCTGCTATCTGTAACAGTTTTTCTGTACCGCAGTCTCCAACCACTGCTCTCCGTAACGGGCCTTCTGCACCCCAGTCTCCAAATACTGCTTTTTGTATTAGTCCTTCTGCACCTCAGTCTCAAACCTCTGCTCTCTGTATCTATGCTTCTGCACTTCAGTCTCCAACCTGTTCTCTCTGTAACATTCCTACTGCAACCCAACTCAAACCTCTGCTCTCTGTAACAGTTTTTCTATAGCGCAATCTCTAAACTCTGGTCTCTGTAATGGTCCTTCTGCACCGCAATTTCCAACCTCTACTTTCTGTAACAGTCCTACTGCACCTCAGTCTGATACCTCTGCTCTCTACACGATCCTTCTGCACCCCACTTTCAAAACATTGCTCCCTGTAACAGTCCAACTGCACCTCAGTCTTCAACCTCTCCTCTCTATAACAGGCCTTCTGCACACCAGTCTCCAACCTCTGATCTCTGCAACAGTCCTTCTTCACCACAGTCTCCAAATTCTGCTCTCTGTAAGATCCTTCTGCACCCCTGTATCCAATGTCTGCTCTCTGTAACAGTCCTTCTGCATCCAAGTCTCCAACCTCTGCTCTCTGTAACAGGGCTTCCACACCTCAGTCTCTAACCTCTGCTCTCTGCAACAGTCCTTCTGCAGCATATTCTCAATCCTCTGCTCTCTACAACAGTCCATCTGCACCCAAGTTACCAACATTTGCTCTCTGCAACAGTCCTTCTGCACCACAGTCTCCAAAATCTTCTCTCTGCAACAGTCGTTCTGCACTTCAGTCTCCAACCTCTGCTCTCTGCAACAGTCCTTCTGCACCCAAGTCTCCAAACTCTGCTCTCTGCAACAGTCCTTCTGCACCCCAGTCTCCACACTCTACTCTCTGCAAGGATTCTTCTGGACCTTAGTTTCTAACCACTGCTCTCTGTAACAGTCCTTCTGCACAACAGTCTGCAAACTCTGGTCTCTGTAAGATCCTTTGCACTCCAGTTTCCAAACTCTGCTCTCTGTAACATTTTTTCTCCATCCCAGTCTTTTACCTCTGCTTTCTTCAAGTGTCCTCTGGCTCCCCAGTCTCCAACCTCTGTCCTCAGCAACAGTCCTTCTGCTCCCCAGTCTGCAACATCTGCTCTCTGTAACAGTCCTTATGTACCACAGTCTTCAAACTCTGCTCTCCGTAAAGGGCCTTCTGCACCCCAGTCTCCAAACTCTGCTTTCTGTATCAGTCCTTCTGAACCTCAGTCTCAAAACTCTGCTCTCTGTATCTATCCTTCTGCACCTCAGTCCCCAACCTATGCTCTCTGTAACAGTTTTTCTATACCGCAGTCTCCAAACTCTGGTCTCAGTAAAGGTCCTTCTACACCCCAATTTCCAACATCTGCTTTATGTAACAGTCCTTCTGCACCTTAGTCTCCAAACTCTGCTCTCTGTAAGAGACCTTCTAAACCTCAGTCTCTAATCTCTGCTCTCTGTAACAGTCCTTCTGCACCTCAGTCTGACACCTCTGCTCTCTGCACGATCCTTCTGCACCGCAGTCTCCAAACAATGCTCTCTGTAACAGTCCACATGCACCTCAGTCTATAAACTCTTGTGTCAGTAAGATTCTTCAGCAATCCAGTCTCCAAACTCTGCTCTCTATAACAGTCCTTCTGCACCCCAGTCTCCAACCTCCTCTCTTTAACAGGCGTTCTGCACCACAGTCTCCAACCTCTGCTTTCTGCAATGATCCTACTGCACCCGTATCCTATCTCTGATCTCGGAAACAGTCCTTCTGCACCTCAGTCTCCCAATTCTGCTCTCTGTAAGATCCTTCTTCACCCCAGTATCCAACCTCTGCTCTCTGCAACAGTTTCTCTTCACCCCATTCTCCAAACTCTGCTCTCTGTAACAGGACTTCCGCACCTCAGTCTCCAACCTCTGCTCTCCGCAACAGTCCTTCTGCATCCCAGTCTCCAACCTCTTCTTTCTACAACAGTCCTTCTGCACCCTAGTTACCAACATCTGCTTTCTGAAACAGTCCTTCTGCACCCCAGTCTCCAACATATGCTCTCTGCAGCAGTTCTTCTGCACCTCAGACTGAAAATTCTGCTCTCTGCAACGACCTTTCTGCACCCCAGTCTCCTACCTCTGCTCTCTGTAACTGTCCTTCTGCACCTCAGTCTCCCAACTCTGCTCTCTGTAAGATACTTCTGCAACCCAGTCTTTTAACTCTGCACTCTGTAACAGTCTTTTAGAACCCCAGTCTCCAAACTCTGCTCTCTGTTAAATCCATCTGAATCCCAGTCTCCAGCCTCTGCTCTCTGTAAGGGTACTTCTGCCCGCATATCCATCTTCTGCTCTCTGTAACAGTCCTACTGCACCTCGCTATCTAACCTCTGCTCTGTGTAACAGTCCTTCTGCACCCCAGTTTCTAAAATCTTCTCTCGGCAACAGTCTTTCTGCACCCCCTCTCCAACATCTGCTCTCTGCAACAGTCCTTCTGAACCCCAGTCTCCAAACTCAGCTCTCTGCAAGGATCCTTCTGGACCCCAGTCTCCAACGTCTGCACTCTGTAACAGTCCTTCTTCACCACAGTCTCCAACCTCTGCTCTCTCTAAGATCCTTTTGCACTCCAGTTTCAAAACTCTGCTCTTTGTAACATTCCTTCTCCACCACATTCTACAACCTCTGTCTTCAGCAACAGTCCTCTTCTCCCAAGAGTCCGCAAATCTGCTCTCTGTAACAGTGCTTTAATACCGCAGTCTCCAACCTCTGCTCTTTGTAAGGGTCGTTCTAAATCCCAGACTCCAATCTCTGCATTCTGTAACAGTCTGTCTGAACCCCAGTTTCAAACCTCTGTTCTCTGTATCTATCCTTCTGCACCTCAGTCTCCATCCTCTGTTCTATGTAAGAGACCTTAGAAGATGGAAAAATATACCCTGTTTATGGATAGGCAGAACTAACATTATCAAAATGGCGATATTACCAAAAGTTCTCTATAGGTTTAATGCAATGCCAATCAAAATCCCAATGGCATTTTTTGAAGAAATAGATAAAGCAATCATGAAATTCATATGGAAAAATAAAAGTCCCAGAATAGCAAAAGCAATTTTAAGCAGGAAGTGTGAATCAGGCGGTATAGCAATACCAGATTTCAAACTATATTACAGAGCAATAGTGACAAAAACAGCATGGTACTGGTACCAAAACAGGTGAGTGGACCAATGGTATAGAATAGAGGACACAGAGACTAATCCACAAAGTTACAACTATCTTATATTTGATAAAGGGGCTAAAAGCATGCAATAGATGAAGGATAGCATCTTCAACAAATGGTGTTGGGAAAACTGGAAATCCATTTGCAAAAAAATGAAACTGAATCCCTTCCTCTCGCCATGCACAAAAGTTAACTCTAAATGGATCAAGGAGCTTGATATCAAATCAGAGACTCTGCGTCTGATAGAAGAAAAAGTTGGCTCCGATCTACATATTGTGGGGTCGGGCTCCAAATTCCTTAATAGGACACCCATAGCACAAGAGTTAATAACAAGAATCAACAAATGGGACTTACTTAAATTAAAAAGTTTTTTCTCAGAAAGAGAAACAATAAGAGAGGTAAATAGGGAGCCTACATCCTGGGAACAAATTTTTACTCCTCACACTTCAGATAGAGCCCTAATATCCAGAGTATACAAAGAACTCAAA
Source organism: Ictidomys tridecemlineatus (assembly GCF_052094955.1). Lineage (NCBI taxonomy): Eukaryota > Metazoa > Chordata > Mammalia > Rodentia > Sciuridae > Ictidomys > Ictidomys tridecemlineatus. Next base: position 34,672 of record NW_027523560.1, read on the forward strand.
AAATAAGACTATAAGATAACAAATAACCCAATCAACAAATGGGCCAAGGATCTGAACAGACACTTCTCAGTGGAGGACATACAATCAATCAACAAGTACATGAAAAAATGCTCACCATCTCTAGCAGTCAGAGAAATGCAAATCAAAACCACCCTAAGATACCATCTCACTCCAGTAAGATTGGCAGCCACTATGAAGTAAAACAACAACAAGTGCTGGCGAGGATGTGGAGAAAAGTGTACTCTTGTACATTGCTGGTGGGACTGCAAATTGGTGCAGCCAATTTGGAAAGCAGTTTGGAGATTCCTTGGAAATCTGGGAATGGAACCACCATTTGACACTGCTATTGCCCTTCTCGGACTATTCCCTGAAGACCTTAAAAGAGCATGCTACAGGGATGCTGCCATATCGATGTTCATAGCAGCACAATTCACAATAGCTAGACTGTGGAACCAACCCAGTTGCCCTTCAATAGATGAATGGATAAAAAAAAATGTGGCATCTATACACAATGGAGTACTATGCAGCAATAAAAAATGACAAAATCATAGAATTTGCAGGGAAATGGATGGCACTAGTGCAGATTATGCTTAGTGAAGCTAGTCAATCCCTAAAAAACAAATACCCAATGTCTTTTTTGATATAATGAGAGCAACTATGAACAGAGAAAGGAGGAAGAGCAGGAAGAAAAGACTAACATTTAACAGAGTCATGAGATGGGAGAGAAAGGGAGAGAAAAGGGAAATTGCATGGAAATGAAGGGAGACCCTCATTGCTATACAAAATTACATACAAGAGGTTGTGAGGGGAATGGGAAAACAAACAAGGAGAGTAATGAATTACAGTAGATGAAGTAGAGAGAGAAGAAGGGAGGGGATGGGAGGGGGGATAGTAGGGGATAGGAAAGGTAGCAGAATACAACAATTACTAATTGGGCATTATGTAAAATTGTGGATGTATAACCGATGTGATTCTGCAATCTACATTTGGGGTAAAATTGGGAGTTCATAACCCACTTTAATCTAATGTATGAAATATGATATGTCAAGAGCTTTGTAATGTTGTGAACAACCAATAAAAAAAAAGAGTCCTTCTGAACCCCAGTCTTCAACCTCTGCTCTCGGTAACAATCCTATACCGCAGTCTCCAAAATTTGGTCTCTGTAATGGTCCTTCTGCACCCCAATTTCCAAACTCTGGTCCCTGTAACAGTCCTTCTGCATCTTAGTCTCCAAATTGTCCTCTTTTTAACAAACCTTCTACACCTGAGTCTCAAACCTCTGCTCTCTGTAACAGTCCTTCTGCACCTCAGTCTGAAACCTCTGCTCTCTGCACGATCCTTATGCACCCCAGTCTAAAACCACTGCTCTCTGTAACAGTCCACCTGCACCTCAGTCTCCAAACTCTGCTCTCTGTGAGATCTTCCAGCAACCCAGTCTCCAAACACTGCTCTCTATAACAGTTCTTCTGCACCCCAGTCTCCAACCTCTCCTCTCTGTAACAGGCCTTCTGCACACCAGTCTCCAAACTCTGCACTCTGTAATGATCCTACTGCACCCCAGTCTCCAACCTCTGATCTCTACAACAGTCCTTCTGCACCTCAGTCTGAAACCTCTGCTCTCTGCACGATCCTTCTGCACCCCAGTCTCCAACCTCTACTTTATGTAACAGGACTTCTGCACCTCAGTCTCCCACCCCTCCTCTCTGTAACAGGCCTTCTGCAGGCCAGTCTCCAAACTCTAATCTCTGTAGCAGGCCATGGAACCCCAGTCTCCAAAATCCGCTTTCTGCAACGATCCTTCTGCACCCCAGTCTCCAACCATGCTCTCTGCAATGATCCTAGTGCAACCCAGTCTCCAACCTCTGATCTCTGCAACAGTGCTTCTGCACCTCAGTCTCCAAATTTTGCTCTCTGTAAGATCCTTCTGCACCCCTGTATCCAACCTCTGCTCTTTGTAACAGTCCTTCTGCATCTTAGTCTCCAAACTCTGCTCTCTGTTAGAGGCCTTCAACATCTCAGTCTCTAAACTCTGCTCTCTGCAACAGTCCTCTGCACCCCAGTCTCCAACCTCTGCTCTCTAAAACAGTCCTTCTGCACCCTAATTAGCAACATCTGCACTCTGCAACAATTATTCTGCAGCCCAGTCCGCAACATCTGCTCTCTGCAACACTTCTGCACCTCAGTCTGAAAACTCTGCTCTCTGCAACGACACTTCCTCACCCCAGTCTTCTATCTCTGCTCTCTGGAACATTCCTTCTACACCTCAGTCTCCAAACTCTGCTCTCTGTAAGACCCTTCTACAAGACAGTCTTTAAACACTGCACTCTGTACCAGTCATTCTGCACAACAGTCTTTAAACTCTGCTCTCTGTAACAGGACTTCTGCACTCCAGTATCCAACCACTTCTCTCTTCAACGATTCTACTCCACCCCAATCTCCAACATCTGCTCTCTGCAACAGTCCTTTGCACTCCAGTCTCCAAACTCTGCTCTTCGTAAGATCCATCTGAACCCCAGTCTCCAACCTCTGCTCTCTGTAAATGTCCTTTTTCACCCCAGTCATTAAACTCTGCTCTCTGTAACAGTCCTTCTTAACCCCAGTCTACAATATCTGCTCTCTGCAACAGTACTTCTCCACCCCAATCTCCAAACTCTGCTCTCTGCAACGATGCTTCTGGACCCCGATCTCCAACGTCTGCTCTCTGCAACAGTCCTTCTGCACCACAGTCTCCAACCTCTACGCTCTGTAATATTTTTCTACACTCCAGTTTCCAGACTCTGCTCTTTGTAACATTATTTCTCCACCCCAGTCTCCAACCTCTGTCCTCTGAAACAGTACTTCTGCTCCCCAGACTCCAAGATCTGCTCTCTGTAACAGTCCTTCTGTACCGCAGTCGTTAACCTGTGCTCTTTGTAAGGGTCCTTCTACACCCCAGTCTCCAACCTCTGCTTTCTGTATCAGTCTGTCTAAACCCCAGTCTCTAACCTCTGTTCTATGTATCTAACCGTGTGCACCTCAGTCTCCAACCTGTGCTCTATGTAAGAATCCTTCTGCACCCCAGTCTCCAACCTCTGCTCTTGATAACAATCCTATCCCGCAGTCTCCAAATTCTGCTCTCTGTAACAGTCTTACTGCACCTAAATTTCCAAACTCTGCTTCCTGAAACAGTCTTTCTGAACCTGAGTCTCCAAACTCTGCTATGTGTAACAGTCCTTCTAACCTCAGTTTCAAACGTCTGCTCTTTGTAACCGTCCTTCTTGACCTCAGTCTGAAACCTCGACTCTCTGCACAATCCTTCTGCACCCCAGTCTCAAACCACTGCTCTCTGTAACAGTCCACCTGCACCTCAGTCTCCAACCTCTGCTCTCTGTAAGATCCTTCAGCAACCCAGTCTCCAAACTCAGCTCTCTATAACAGTATTTCTGCACCCCAGTCTCCAAACTCTCCTCTCTGCAACAGTCCTTCTGCACCCCAGTCTCGAACACCTGCTCTCTGCAACAGTCCTTCTGAACTTCAGCCTGAAAACTCTGCTCCCTTAAACCACCCTTCTGCACGCCAGTCTGCTAATTCTGCTCTCTGTAACAGTCCTTCTGCACCTCATTCTCCCAACTCTGCTCTCAGTAAGATCGTTTTACAACCGAGTCTTTAAACTCTGCACTCTGTAAGAGTCCTTCTGCACAACAGTCTCCAAACTCTGCTCTCTGTAACAGGACTTCTGCAACCCAGTCTTAAAACGCTGCTCTCTGTAACAGTCCTTCTGTACTTCAGTTTCCAAAATCTTCTCTCTGTAATGGTCCTTCTATACCCAACTCTCCAAACTCTGCTTTCTCTATCAGTCTTTCTGCACTCAAGTCTCCAACCTCTGCTCTCTGTAAGAGTCCTTCTTCACCTCAGTCTCCAAAGTCTGCTCTCTGCAACAGTCCTTTGGCACCCCAATCTCCAACCTCTGGTCTCTGCAAAAGTCCTTCTACACCCAAGTCTTTAAACTCTACACTCTGCAACAGTCCTTCTGCACCTCAGTATTCAACAACTGCTCTCTGTAACAGTCCTTCTCTCTCCCAGTCTCCAAAATCTGCTCTCTGTAACAGTCCTTTGGCACCCAGTCTCCACCCTCTGCTCTCTACAACGATCCTTTTACACCCAAGTCTCCAAACTCTGCTCTCTGCAACAGTTTTTCTGCACCCCAGTCTCCAACATCTGCTCTCTGCAACAGTTTTTCTAAAGCTCATTCTGAAAACTCAGCTCTCTGCAACGATCCTTGTGGACCAAAGTCTACAACCTCTGCCATCTCTGACAGTCCTTCAGCACCTCAGTCACCAACCTCTGCTCTCTGTAAGATCCATATGACACCCAGTCTCCAAACGCTGCTCTATGTTACAGGCCTTCTGCTCCCAAGTCTCTAAGCTCTTTTCTGTGTAACAGGTTTTCTGCACCTCAGTCTCCAACCTCTTCTTTCTGCAACGATCTTTCTGCACCTCATTATCCAAACTCTGCTCTCTGCAACAGTCCTATTGCACCCCAGTCTCAAACCTCTGCTCTCTGCAAAAGTACGTATGTACCACAGTCTCCAACTTTTATTCTCTGTAACGGTCCTTCTGCAACCCAGTCTCCAAACTCTGCTTTCTGTATCCTTCGTTCTGCACACCAGGCTTCAACCTCTGCTCTCTGTAACAGTCTTTCCCCGCAGTCTCCAAACTCTACAACAGTCTTTCTGCACCCTAGTCTGGAAACACTACACTCTGCACAGTCCCTCTGCACCCAGTCTCCAACCTCTGCTCTCTTCAACAGTCCTTCTGCACCTCAGTCTCCAAACACTGCTCTCTGTAACAGTTTTTCTGCACCTCAGTCTTCAACAACTGCTCTCTGCAACAGGCCTTCTGATCCCCAGTCTCCAAACTCTACACTCAGTATCAGTCCTTTTGCACCCCAGTCTTCAAACACTGGTCCCTGTAACAGTTTTTCTGCACCTCAGTCTTAAACAACTGCTCTCTGCAACAGTCCTTCTGCACCCCAGTCTCCAACCTCTGTTCTATAGAACACTCCTACTATACCCCAGTCACCATAATCTAATCTCAGCAACGATCCTTCTGCACCCCAGTCTCCAAGGTCTTCTCTCTGCAACAATCCTTCTCCACCCCAGTCTTGAAACTTTCCTCTCTGTAAGATTTCTCTACACCCCAGTTTCCAAACTCTGCTCTCTGTAACATTCTTTCTGTACCCCAGTCTCCAACGTCTGCCCTCTGCAATGGTCCCTCTGCACCCCAGTCTCCAACCTTGTTCTCCACAAGAGTTCTTCTGTACCGCAGTCTTCAACCTCTGTTCTCTGTAAAGGTCCTTCTGCACCTCAGTCTCCAACCTCTGCTTTCTGTATCAGTCCTTCTGCACCTCACTCTTCAACCTCTGCTCTCTACAACAGTCTTTCTCCACCCCAGTCTCCATCATCTGCTCTCTGTAACAGTCCTTCTGTACTGCAGTTTCCAAACTCTTCTCTCTGTTACGGTTCTTCTGCACCCCACTCTCCAACCTCTGCTTTCTCTATCAGTCCTTCTGCACTCAGGTCTCCAACCTCTGCTCTCTGAAATAGTCCTTCTGCACCTCAGTGTCCAACGTCTACTCTCTGCACCAGTCCTTCGGCACCCGAGTCTCCAAACTCTGCTCTCTGTTACAGTCCTTCTGTACTACAGTCTCCAACTTCTTCACTCTGTAATGGTCCTTCAGGACCCCAGTCTCCAAACTCTGCTTTCTGTATCAGTCCTTCTGCACCCTGGTCTATAAACTCTGCTTTCTGTAACAGTCCTTCTGCAACTCAGACTAAAATTTCTGCTCTCTGCAACAGTTCTTCTGCACCCTAATCTCCAAACTCTGCTCTCTGTAAGATCCTTCTGAAACCCAGTCTCCAACCTCAGCTTTCTCCAATGGTCCTTCTGCACCCCAGTCTGTAACCTCTGTTCTCTACAACAGTTATTCTGCACCCCCGTCTCCAACCTCTGCTCTCTGTAACAGTCCTTCTGTACCGCAGTCTCCAACCTCTGTTCTCTGTAAGGGTCCTTCTGCAACCCAGTCTCCAACCACTGCTTTCTGTATCAGTCCTTTTGCACCACATTCTCCAAACTCTGCTCTCTGTAACAGTCCTTCTGCACCTCAGTCTTCAACCTCTACTCTGTGCAATAGTCCTTCTGTATCCCATTCTCTAACCTCTGCTCTCTGGAACACTCCTTCTGCACCACAGTCACCAACCTCTGCTTTCTGTATCAGTCCTTCTGTACCCCAATCTCCAACCTCTGCTCTCTGTAACAGGCCTTCTTCACCTCAGTCTCCAACCTCTACTTTCCTCAGCAGTCCTTCTCCACTCTTGTCTCAAACCTCTGCTCTCTGTAACAGTCCTTCTGCACCTGAGTCTGAAAACTCTTCCCTCTGGAACGATCCTTCTGCATCTGAGTCTCAAACCTCTTCTCTGTATAACACTCCTTATGTACCTCAGTCTCCAACATTTTGTCTCTGTAAGATCCTTTTACAACCCACTCTTTAAACTCTGCTCTCTGTAACTATCCTTCTGCACCCCAGTCTCCAAGCACTGCTCTCTGTAACAGGCATTCTGTACCCCAATCTCCAACCTATGCTGTCTATAACAGGCCATTTGACCCCAGTCTCCAAACTCTTCTCTCTTCAACTATCTTTCTGCACCCCAGTCTCTAACTTCTGCTCTCTGCACCAGTCCTCCTGCACCCCAGTCTCAAACCTATGCTGTCTGTAAGATCCTTCTGCACACGTGTGTCCAACCTCGGCTCTCTGCAAAAGTACTTCTGTAAAGCAGTCTCTAAACTCTGCTCTCTGTAAGGGTCCTTCTGCATTTAAATCTCCAATCTTTGCTCTCTGCAACACTCCTTCTGCAACCCAGTCTCCAAAATTTGCTCTGAGCAACAGATTTTCTGCACATGAGTCTCCAACCTGTGCTCTCTATAAAAGTCTTACTGCACCCCAGTCTTCAACCTGTTCTTTCTGTAAAAGTCCTTCTGCACCATAGTCTCCAATCTCTGGTCTCTATAACAATCCTTATGCACCCCAGTCTCCAAGTCTGCTCTCTGTAACAGTCCTTCTGCACCCCAAGTCTCCAACCTCTGGTCTCTGCAACAGTCCTTCAGTACCCAAGTCTCCAACATCTGCTCTCTGCAACAGTCTTTCTACACCCCAGTCTACAACTTCTGCTCTCTGCAACAGTCCTTCTACCCCCCAGTCTCCATACTCTGCTCGCCGCAACGATCCTTCTGCACCCCCGTCTCCCAACCTCTGTTCTTTTCAACAGTTTTTCTGCACCTCAATCTTCAACCTCTGCTCTCTGTAAGGGTCCTTATGCACCCCAGTATCCAACCTCTGCTTTCTGTAAAAGTCGTTTTCCACCACAGTCTCGAAAATCTGCCCGCTGTAAGAGTCCTTCTGCAACTCAGTCTGCAAAGTCTGCTCTCTGCAACAGTCCTTCTGCACCTCAGTCTCCAACCTCTGCTCTATGTAAGGGTCCTTCAGCACCCGAGTCTTCAAACTCTGCTTTCTGTATCAATCCTTCTGCACCCCAGTCTCCAACCTCTGCTCTCTGTAACAATACTTCTGCACCTCGGACTCCAATGTCTTGCTCTCTCCAACGGTCCTTCTGCATCAGTCTCCAACCTCTTCTCTCTGTAACAGTGCTTCTGAACCTCAGTCTCCAACTTTTGCTCTCCTTAATATCTTTCTGCATCCCAGTATTCAAACCCTGCTCTCTTTACCAATCTTTCTGAACCCCAGTCTCCAAATTCTGATGTCTGTAACAGGCCTTCTGCACCCCAGTCTCCGAACTCTGCTTTCTGTATCAGTCCTTCTGCACGCCAGTCTCCAAACTCTGGTCTCTGCAACAATCCTTCTGCACCCCAGTCTTCAACCTCTGTTTTCTACAAAACTTCTTCTGCAACCCAGTCTCCAAACTCTGCTGTCTGTAACAGTCCTTCTGCACCCCAGTCTCCAACATCTGCTCTCTACAACAGTCCTTCTCCACCCCAGTCTCAAACCGATGCTCTCTGTAACAGTACTTTTGTACTGCAGTTTCAAAACTCTTCTCTCTGTAACGGTCCTTCTGCACCCCACTCTCCAACCTCTGCTTTCTCTATCAGTCCTTCTGCACTCAATCTCCAACCTGTACTCTGTATCTGTCCTTCTGCATTTTCGTCTCCAATGTCTGCTAGCTGCAACAGTCTTTTGGAACCCCAAACTTCAACCTCTGCTCTCTGCAACAGTCCTACACCCAAGTCTCCAAACTCTGCACTCTGCAACAGTCCTTATGCACCTCAGTCTCCAACCTCTTCTCTTTGCAAAGTTTTTTCTGCACCTCAGTCTTCAACATCTACTCTCTGTAACAGTCCTTATGCACCCCACTCTCCAAACTCTGCTCTCTGCTTAAGTCCTATTGCACCCCAGTCTCCAACCTCTGCTCTCTGTAGGATCCTTCTGCACACCTGTCTCAAAACTCTGCTCTCTTTAACAGTTTTTCTGTACAGCAGTCTCTAACCTCTATTCTCTGTAACAGTCTTTCTGCACCCCAGTCTCCAAACACTGCACTCTGCACAGTCCTTCTGCACGAAGTCTCCAACCTCTCCTCTCTGCGACAGTCCTTCTGCACCTTAGTTTCTAAACACTGATCACTGTAACAGTTTTTCTACACCTCAGTCTTTAACAACTGCTCTCTGCAACAGTCCTTCTTCACCCCAGTCTCCAAACTTTGCTCTCTAGAACAGTCCTTCTATACACCAGTCTCCATAATCTACTCTCAGCAATGATCCTTCTGCACCCCAGTCTCCAAAGTCTGCTCTCTGCAACAATCCTTCTGCACCCCAGTCTCAAAAATTTCCTCTCTGTAAGATCGTTCAGGTCCCCAGTCACCAAACTCAGCTCTCAGTATTAGTCCTTCTGCACCCCAGTCTCCAAACACTGCTCTCTGTAGCAGATTTTTTGCACCTCAGTCTCCATAATCTACTCTCTGCAATGATTCTTCTGCACCCCAGTCTCCAACGTCTGCTCTCTGCAACAATCGTTCTGCACCCAAGTCTCCAAGTCTCTTTATGATTCTTCTGCACCCCAGTTTCCACACTCTGATCTCTGTAACATTTTTTCTGCACCGCAGACTTCAACGTCTGCCCTCTGCAATAGTCCCTATGCAGCCCAGTCTCCCACCTTGTTCTCTACAACAGTTCTTCTGTACCGCAGTCTCTAACCTCTGCTCAGTGTAATGGTCCTTCTGCACCCCAGTCTCCAAAATCTGCTTTCTGTATCAGTCCTTCTGCACCACAGTCTCCAATCTCTGTTCTCTGCAACAGTCTTCTGCACCACAGTCTCCAACATCTGCTCTGTGTAACAGTTCTTCTGTACTGCAGTCTCCAAACTCTGCTCTCTGTAACGGACTTTCCACACCCCAGGTTACAAACTCTGCTCTCTGTAACATTCCTTCTCCAACCCAGTCTCCAACCTCTTCTTCCTGCAACAGTCTTTCTGCATCTCAGTCTCCAATCTCTTCTCCCTGTAGCAGCCCTTCTGCACCTCAGTCTTCAACCTTTGCTCTCTGCAACAGTCCTTCTACACCCCAGTTCCCAACCTCTACTCTTTGGAAAGATTCTTCTGCACCCCAGTCCCCAACGTCTGCTCTCTGCAAAAGTCCTTCTGCACCCGAGTCTCCAACCTCTGCTCTCTGTAAGATCTTTCTGTAACCCCGTCTCCGAACTCTGCTCTCTGTAACAGTCCTTCTGTACCGCAGTCTCCAAACTCTGCTCCCTGTAACGGTTTTAATGCACCCCAGTCTCCAAACACTGCTTTCTGTATCAGTCCTTCTGCACAACAGTCTCCAACGTCTGCTCTCTGATACAGTCCTACCGAACCCCAGTCTTCATTATCTAATCTCTGCAACAGTCCTTCTGCACCCAAGTCTCCAACCTCTACTCTCTGTAACAGTCCTTCGGTACTGCAGACTCCAACCTCTTCTCTCTGTAATGGTCCTCCTGTACCCCAGTCTCCAAACTCTGCTTTCGGTATCATTCCTTCTGCACCCCTATCTCAATTCTCTGCTCTCTGTAACAGTCCTTCTGCATCTCAGTCTCCAACTTCTTCTCTTTGCAATATTCCTTCTGCACCCAAATCTCCAACTTCTGCTCTATGCAACAGTTCTTCTGCACCTCAATATCCAAACTCTGTTCTCTGTAACAATCCTTCTGCACCCCAGTCTCCAAATTCTGCTCTCTGCAAAGGTCCTTCTTCACCCCACTCTCCAACCTCTGCTTGCTGTAATATGCTTCTTTACCCCAGTGTCCAAACTCTACTCTCAGTAACAGTTTTTCCGCTCCCCAGTCTCCAATCTCTGCTCTTTGTGAAAGTCTTTTTGCACCCCAGTCACCAATCTCAGCTCTCTGCAACAATCCTTCTGCACCCCAGTCTCCTACATCTGCTTTCTACAACAGTCCTTCTGCACTTCAGTCTCCAACCTCTGCTCTCTGTAAGATCCTACTGCACCCCAGTCTCCAATCTTTGCTATCTTCAACGGACCTTGTGAACCTCAGTCGCAAAACTCTGTTCTCTGGAACAGTCCTTCTGCACACCAGTCTCCAAACTCTGCTCTCTCTATA